>NW_028234407.1:18174730-18177230 GCF_977035675.1 Penaeus japonicus
ATATATATATATATACATATGATAGATAATATATCTTCTATCCACACTCCACACACACACACCACACTCACACAAACACACACACAACACACACACACACACACACACCCCAATATATAATATATATATAAAATATATATATATATATTATACAGATCTATAATACATATCTATCTATATATATATATGCTATATATATCATATACATCTGAACTATAATTCTCTAATCTATCTACTATCAGCTATCATATATATTTATATATATATATATATATATATATATTATATATATATATATATTATATATTATATATGATGTATATATGTAAATGTGTATATACGTTTGTCATAATATGTATATATTCATAAATACTAACATATACTTATATATATACTTATATATATATAACACTATATACATATCATGCATAATACATATACGCACATATTATATATAGAGAGAGATATAAACGCATATTTATAATGATGTGTGTGTGTGTTTATGTTTGTATAAGCATAATGTATATATATAGATTAGGCATAACAGACGGATACAAATTTGTTAGATATAACATATATATGTGGTGCACTACATATATGCATATATATATATAATATGTATAGATATAGATATATATTTATATATATATATATATATATAATATATATACACTAAGCTTATAATCTTAATATATATATATGCATATGTGTACATATACGCACATATATATATGTTTTATATATATATAGGATATAATATATGAATATATATATATATATATATAGTATTTATTGTATGACCTTAATATATAGAGGACCGGACGAGTAATTGTATATGTAGCACATATAAATATATATATGTATGTATACATATAAATATACATATATATATATATATATATATATATACTATATATATATATATATATATATATATTTATTATATCTATATACAGTAGATATAATATATATACACATATAAATGTATAGACCCATATGTATGCATGTATATATATATATATACGTATATATAATGTGTAGTATGTATGATATATATATATGTGTGTGTGTGTGATTGTGTTGAGTAAGCACGTCCGCCCATATGTGTGTGTGTGTGTGTGATGTAAACATATATGAATTTGTAGATACATGAATATGTGCATAATGTGTGGCATATATAGGTGTTGTATAATATATATATAAATATATATATATATATATATTATATTATAGTAATACATACATATATATATATATATAAATATACATACATATTATTATATATATATATACAACACACACAATATATATATATGAAATATAAAAACATATATATATATATATATATATAGATATATATATATATATATATATATATATATATGTATATAAATAAGTTGTTAGATATAATTATATATAATAAGATACAGAATTGTATATATATTTTATTGCATATCATGCATATGTATATAAGATTATATTATAAATATAATATATATATATATATATATATATATATATTATCTATATGCATATATTAAATATATATTTATATATATATATATATATAGAATTTATATAGAGATATATAAATATATATATATATATAGATCTATATATTAAATGGTATAAAAAGCATGTGTATATGAGTCTATGTAAGTATAGAAATCTATATATAATATAGATAGATATAATATATAATAATATCTCATATATTTATATATATATGTGTGCTGTGTGTGTGTTGTGTGTGTGTGCCATTTGTGTGTGTGTGTGTTGTAATAAATTGAATTAGATACTGAAATGTGATTTGTGTTTACATATGTGTGAATATATATGCATGTATATGTATATATCTATTTATTTTATTGTGTTGTGTGGGTGTGTGTGCCACGCCATGTTGTGAGTATGTGTGTGTGTGTGGTGTGTGTACATCTATTTGAATCTAGATACATGAATATGTGCATATGTGTATATATATATGTGTGAATATATATATATATATATAAATATATATATATATATATATATATATATATACATACATATATATATACATATATATTATATATATACATATATATATATAATATATATATCATATATATATATATATATATATATATATATATTTATTTATAGTTATATGTATGTATGTACGTATATGTGATGTTTGCGCGCGCGCGTTTATAGATATATAGGTTAATAGACATAGATATATCTTTTAGGTATATCATCAGCAGCCCCTACCAGAATCAATCTGGCGGATGATAGATAATTCCATAATGACGTTAGCCAATAGCTGCAGGAAAAAGACTTCATCTCCACAAGAGAAAACAGCATATAAATATTCGAACATCTTTAAAAGGGTCATCCTTTACGGAGACTGATACAATGTATGATCGATGACTGGTCGTAAGGTCGGCTCCTAAATACATCTTCCTTCCCCTTTTTTATTATCTCGTCCTCCCTCTCTTCCCCAAACCTTCCGCTCTCCCTC
>NW_028234407.1:18189730-18199730 GCF_977035675.1 Penaeus japonicus
AATAACATAGAAAATAACAAAAAATATAAAAAATAATAAATAAATTTTAATAAAAAAAAAAATAAAAAAACCCTAATACTATAAAAAAAAAAGAAAAAATAAATTAAAATTTAATTAATAAAAAAAATAAAAATAAGAAAAAAAAATAATATAAAAATGTGGAAAAAAAAAAAACCCCCCCCCCCCCCCCGTTATTTAGTTAGTTATTGTTTTTAATATTTTGTTGTTGTATTTGTGTTTTTGAGTGATTGTTTATTTGTTTGGTTTTTTTAATATTTATTGTTTAATTTGGGTTTTATTATTGTTAGTTGTTTTTATATAATTTGTTATTTAAATTTTTTTTATATTTTTGTATAAATTTTTTTTTTTTTTTTTTTTTTTTTTTTTTTTTTTTTTTTTTTTTTTTTTTTTTTTTTTTTTATATATTATATTATATATATATATATATATAAAATATATATATATAGATATATATTTTTATATTTTATTATTTTTTTTTTATATTATATATTTAATATTATATAAATAATATGTATATATATGGTTGGGTTGTGTTGGGTTTTTTGTGAGATTCTGTGTTTATATATATATAATATATATATATATATTAGATAATATATTATATATATTATATATGTATATATATAAATGCATATAATATTTATATATGTATTTATATATATATATATATATATAAATATATATATATATATATATATATATATATGTATTTATATATATGTAATACACATAAATATATATATATATATAATATATAATTATATATATATATATAATATATATTAGTATAAATATAATTATATATAAATATATATAATATATTATATATTTTGTGTGTGGGTGTGGGGGTGTGTGTGTTTGGGGTGGTGGGTGTGGGTGTGTGTGTGTGGGTGTGTATGGTGTGTGGGTGTGTGCGTGTGTGTGTGTGTGTGGGTGTGTGTGGTGGTTTGGGTGTGTGTGGGGGTGGGTGGGTGGTTGTGGGGGGGGGGGTGTGTGTGTGTGTTTAAATTTTATTTGTTATGTTGTTTGTGTTTGTACTTATTAGATTTGGAAACTTTTATATTATATTTATATATATACATATATATAATATATTATATATATATATATTTATATATATTATATAAATATTTGATAATTTTATATTAATAAATAATATATTTTTTACATAGTATATAGATATATAATTAATATATATTATTATTTATATATAGAAGAGCGAAGAGAGGAAGGAGAGAGAGTGAGAGGGGGAGGAGAAGAGAGAGGTGAGGGGAGAAAGAGTAGGAGGGGGGGGGGGGTGTGGGTGTGGTGGTGTGTGTGTGTGTGGTTGGGGGGGTATGGGGGGGGGGGGGGGGGTGTGGGGTGGTTTGGGGTGGGGGGGGGTGGGGGGGGGGGGGTGGGGGGGGTGGGTGTGGGTGGGTGTGTTTTTATTTTTTTAAATTTTAGTTTTATTATATAGTTATTATAATATATATATGTATTATTTATTATATTTAAGAATATATATAGATATATAATATATATTATAGATATTATATATATATAAATATTATATATATATGTATGTAAATATATATATATATATATATAAATATATTATATATATAGATAGATATGTATATATATATATATAATTTTTACATTATATATATACTATTTATATATATACTATATATATATATAAATTTATATATATAATACATGTCTATATATATATATATTATATATATATATAATATATATATATACATATATAATATATATATAAATATATAATATATTTATATATATATACATATATATCTATATATCTATATATATATATATAATATATATATATATATACATTATATATATATATAATTATGATATATATAATATATATATATATTATTATATATATAATAGATAGATAGATAGATATGTAATATATAATATATAAATATATATATATATATATTCATATATATATATAATATATATATATATATATATATATATAAATATGTATATATATAAATATATATATATATATATATTTATGATATGTATATGTATGTATATACATATTTATATAGTATTTAATATATATATAAATATATATATATATATATATATAATATATTATAATATATATATATGTATAATATCATATATATATATATTTATATTCATATACATGTATAAACATATATATGTATATATATATATATATATATATATATATATATATATATGGTAATGATGACCATCATCAACATCATTATCATTATCATAGTGATCATAAAAGCAATAACATGACAGTAAAAAGAACAGAGACAGTAAAGAATTCGTACCGACATCATCCCCAGCTCTCACCACCCAAAAAGAAAAACGCCAATAGCAGAAAGTAGAGAGATCGGAAAGAGGTAAGACAACCCAGCCCTCAAAGAATAGCATCAATCTTTCACACAGACATCTCGCTTTACAGATGGTAATAGCCGCTTGTTGACCATTTAGTGGATCCGTAAACAGTGAAGAGAGGCCCGCGCAAACACGAGACTTCCATCGCGCGGAATTTGAGAAGTTGGCTACGGGCGGTTTTTGTGTGTCTTGTGTGATGGGTTGTTAATGGCAATTTGTTGACGGATGGCCAGTGTGATCAGCTGCTTGTAACAGATCCTCACTTGGGGAGGAGGGGGATTCATTCACATGAGTCTAGGCTCTCGAGAGTGCGGTGTGTGTGTGTGTGAGTGTGTTTGCGAGTGGATGGCTGTGTGTGTGTTTGTGTTGGGTTCGTGTTGTGAATTGTATCATGGCATATTTGTGAAACGAGCTCGGTAAGGTAGTTAATGAAATGTCGAAGGTCGTAGGGTGTAATATATGACGTTAATTAAGCAGTCAGAGATATAGTCTGGACTTGGCCAGCATTAAAGGTATGGAAAATGTATTAATTGCTACGAAATTGAATAACCAATAGATATGAGACCAGTGACATTCATTGCCATTAGTTAACATTTCCATCACTATTCCCCTTCTGGTAGCTGGTTCTTGCTCCCCTCCGTACATCTTCGACCGAATCATTAATACTCCTTCCCAGTTTAAAAGGAAAAACGGAAATAATGCGTGCGTTTAGTCCTCTTACTGAACAAAATAATCTGTATAAGAGACAATCATATACACATGTTATAGAAATGCCAAATGTGGTTAGAGAAATCTTTTCTCTCTATTGACTTGTTCCCCCTTGAATATTACTAACGAACCGCAAGTGTGTGAGTTTGTGAATGAGTGAGTGAGTGTGTGAGTGTGAGTGTGAGTGTAAGTGTAAGTGTGAGTGTGAGTGTGTGTGAGTGTGAGTTTGTGTGTGTGTGTGTTTGTTTGTTGTGAGTGTGTGAGTGTAAGTGTGGGGGTGAGTGTGAGTGTGTGTATGAGTGTGAATTTTTATATGTGTTTGTTTGTGTATGTGTGTGTGTGTGTGTTTATGTATGTATATAGATATGTGTTTATGATTGAACGTGAGTGTGTGTTTATGTATGTATATATAGGGTTTATGATTGAGTGTGTGTGTGTTCATGCATACATAGAGACGTGTGTTTATGATTGAGTGTGTGTGTATGTTGATGTAGGACGTCTGAGAATGTGGATGGGTGAATGAATGCACGGTCTCAAGATATCGAAACCTAATTAGATCGTATTGGTATTACTATCGCTTGCACCTCATTTCGTCATTTGCCACATCAATTCATCCCCATAATTTTTCACCATTGTTCTCGATCTATCCACATACGTTACAAGTTAAAAAAAAAAAAAAAAAAAAAAAGCGATGCTATATCCCACTGATACAAATTTCATTTAACGGTGAAATGTTATTCTATCGTTAGAAATTCATATTCAAAACAAAATAATATGACTGTCACGACCACAACATAACATGGATATATCAAATTTGTTGAAAACACACGCAGCCATAGAATAATTGGTATGTCGATATCACATCCCGGTTATGCATAGAGCCATAATAGCTTCCATGCAATAACACGTAATAGGCAAAATGGTTTCGTGTTTCTATTGAAATATAGTTTGAAATATGGGGCTAGAGTATTAGCAGGGATGTTCATGGCAATGATGCTAATGATGTGAGTGATTATGACGATGCTCAAGGTGATAGCAATTATGATAATGCTGATGATAAGAATGATAAAGATGGTAAGGATAATGATGATATTAATAACAATGATGATAATGATAATAATATCAATGATACTAATAATGATAACGACAACGAGGATAATCAGTGATAATGATGATGATAATAAGATTATAACAATAACAATAATAATAGCAATGATATTGATAATAGCAGTGATAATGATGATTATAATCCTAATCCTGGCACCATAATGATGATAATAATATTTATGATAAAAAACATAGCAATAGCAACAGTAATGATAACGATAATCATAATGATGATGAGAATAGCAATAATACTAATGGTAGTAATAATAATAGCAATAATGATACTGATGGTAACAACGATAACAATGATGATGATAATGATAATGAATTATAACTACTATTATCACTATCATCAGTATAGCAATGATAATGATAATAATAATAAAAAGAGAATGATAATCATGATAATGATAATAATAATGATGATGATAATGATAGTACTACTGATGATAATGATAATAACAACAGTATTAACAACAACATAGATAATATAATGATAACGATAATAAATAACAATCATAATAACAATGAGGATAATCATAATGATGATAATAATGATAACGATAATGATAACAGTAATGATAAGGATAGCAATAGTAATAACAATGACAATAATGATAATGACAAGGGTGATGATAATAATGATAATGAGGATAATTTTAATGATAATTATAATGATAATGATGATGATAATAGCAACAATGATTATGACAAAAATAATAATAATGATGATATGAACTGATGATGATAGTAATGATGATAAGAATGATAATGATGATAAGGATAGTAAAAGTATTGGTTATAAGAACTATAATAAAAATAATGATGGTGAAAAGGATGAATATCAGCATAATTATAATCATAATCATCATTAATACTATTATTTCTTTATCAGTATTATCATCATCATCATTTCATATGATTATTACTATTGTCATAATCAACATTATCATAATTATCATATATAAAGATAATGATGATAACATAACCATAACAGTAACGATAACAATATCGATGATAATGATAAGAATAATGATGATGATGATACTACTACTAATTTTGCTACTACTAATGACAATGATAATAGTAATAGTAATCATGATAATAACAAGAATAATGATAATGATGATATTGAAAATAGTTTATATAAAGTTAACAATAGTAATGATGTTGATAATAATAATAATGGTAATAATGATAAAAAATAATAACGATAATGATGATAATGATGACAATAATAATGATCATAAAACTGAAAATGATAATAATGATAACCATAAAGATTAAAGATTACAATTATGATAATAAGAATGAAAACGAGGACAATGATAATATCATTAATGATAACAGTGATGATGATAATGATAATGATAATATCAACAATAATAATAATGATAATGATAATGATAATAATAATTAAGGTAATTATAATAATAATGATTAGGACTTATCATCATCACCCTCATTTTCAATATCTTCATCATTTTCATATATCATATTTATCAGTATTATCATTATATTTAATATCTCGATAATGATAATGATATTGCTAACAATAATGATAATAATGATAAAAATACTACTACTACTATTGCTACTATTACTACTACTAATAATAATGATAATGATAATAATAATGAAATATAATGATAGTAATAATAATGATGATGCTAATAATAATAATAATAATAATAATAATAATAACAATAACAATAATGATAATAATAATGATAATGGTAATTATAATGATAATGATGATGATGATGATGATGATAATGATAATAATAATATCAAGAGAAATGATTATGATAATAATGATAATAATAATTATTATTATTATCATTATCATTATAATAATGATAATAATAATGATAATAATTATTATTATTACTATTATTATGATAATAATAATTATAATGATAATAATAATAATAATGATAATAATAATGATAATAATGATAATAATGATAATAATAATAATGATAATAATAATAATAATAATGATAATAATAATAATAATAATACAAACAATAATAATAATAATAATAACAATGATAATTGATGATAATAATGATGATAATAATAATGATGATAATGATAACGATAATGATAATAATGGTTATAGTGATAAAGATAATAATGATAATAATGATTATAGTGATAATGATGATATTGATAATAATTATTGTAATAATAATAATGATAATAATGATATTAAAAACAATCATAATGATAATAATAATAAAAGCAATAGCAATGAAAACAATAATAATAATGATAATAATAATAATAATGATAATAATAATAATAATAATAATAATAATAATGATAATGATAATAGAATAATAATAATGATAATAATAACAATAATAATAATAATAATAATGATAATAATGATAATAATAGAATAATGATAATAATAATGATGATGATAATGATAATAATAATAATAATAATAATAATAATAATGATGATGATGATGATAATAGTAATAATAACAATAATAATAATAATGATAATGATAATGATAATAATAATAATGATGATAAGGATAATAATAATAATTATAATAATAATATTAACAATAATAATGACATTAATGCTAAAGATAATTATGGTAATGATGATAATAATAACAATAAGGATAATGATATTGATGATAATGATAATCATAACAATGATAGTGATAATAAAAACGGTAATATTGAGGAGGAGGATGGTGATGATGATGAATATGATAATAACAGCAATAATGATGATATAATTAGAAAACATAAAACTAATGACATTAGCAAAATAACTACAGCATGTTACATTCAACACTGTCTTGATATGTATAGAAACATACAAAAAAAAAATTCTATATCTCTTTGACTAACCACGTGAGAAATCGTTTCCAGTATAATTCTCCCTTTCTTCACATCCTTTGTCTCTCGAATTAACTTTTATTTTTAATTTGGAGAAGGGGGGAGGGGGTTCCTTCCGCCGAGAAGACTCGAAATAAAGTAAAGTCTTTAACAGAGCTGGATCTTGAGAGCTTCAAAGTGGGTCAGAATCTATGGACGGACGTAATCTGAATTTCGTGTTATTTCGTGTGCTTACTTGTTTCTGTGTTCGTGGCTGAGGTTAGTGTAGAAATGAGACATGAGTAATATATATAGATTTGAGGTTATAGGAAATATGGCAATAAAAAGTGTTTATTGTATCTATGGATTTTTTTTTTTTTTTTTTTTTTAACATCTCAGCGTCATTTTACTTTCTTATGTAGTTTACTGTACATATGTCGCATATCATGGAGTGGTGTTAAGACAACAAACATATCAATATGTGGTTCAGAAGTGGCAGCGAAATCGGGAAATCTGATTTGTGCCGTGCCATAATTATTTCTTTTGGTTACTCACCCATTGTGGCCTTTACATTAGAATAAGTCGTCCGTGAACCTATAATACTAACCTACGTGTCCCCTCCAGTGCACCAAAGGCGTACAATTTTAAACAACAAAAAATTTGCAGCTTGGTACCTCTTTTTTTCGCTCTCTTCTCCCCGGGGGCTGGGGGGGGGGAAGGTCTCCTCCCATCCCCGGACATTTATCATAGCGAAAATGACAGTTTTGTTAATACGGCCATAAGACAGATATCTCTCTGATTTTATTTTCTCTCTCTGCTGCCTAATATTCCGCTTCTGTTCGCATCCGAATGTAAATAAGCAGAATGAGGAATACGCTCGCGCTTTCAAAATAAAGTTTAATACGTGCCATTTCGCATTGGTACGGAATTATTTACCCATCTCGTGTTTGGGCCCAATCATTCTGCGTGATCTACTAAATTCACAATCTGGGAAAATTTACAAGTTAATAAAGTGTGGACACAGCCGGTAATGCCTGTGCCCACAACGCCGACAAAAACCGTTTAATACAGTGAACTTTCGTCCCTCATCCGAAAATAGCATCACGTGAGCTGGTCCGCGCGGGGCCCAGCTTGTTTATGAGTTTTTCGTGATTCCGAGTCGAAGTGAAATTTTGTTCGCGACTTTCTCCCATTTATATATTGCGTGTTCCCCCTGCGAAGGCTACGAGTATCGAAAGAGGAGGGATTTAATGCGGAGTCGGAAGAAAAAAGGACTTCGGGTCTGAGCAAGCACGACGGCAGTTTGAACGGACCGTTGTTATTTGCTCATAATTGAAAGTCATTGGGGTAATGTGCCGCCTGATCACCGGCGCTTAGGGCCAAAATCCTTTGCTTTCCCCGATGGAGTTTTTTCCGCCCATAAAGAAAGACCGACTCTCCTGGCGGATTATGGAATTATTATGAGGAGAGGATTTACAGTGTAAAGCGATGGCTTCATTCTCAGATTCATTTTAGGCACAAGATTCCCATCCACCCATGGTCATTATGATTGTTCCTGATCGTGAAAACTAATACTATATACGATTTCTACTTCAATTCTTGAAGCATGATATATCATGGTGTATGATATAATTTCTTCTCTTTTCAATCCTTTGATTTAGTTATATGGATACACATGGATAGAAAAAACGAGTGCATTTACATGTATGTAATGAGTACGCTTGTCTGTGCGTTAATTACAGCCAGCACATGCATAGAAAAAATCGTGTTTTCACAGTAACTAAATTTTCCGCTCGCTATAAAGTATAAAATTCCCACATTTCCGGATTTCCTTCCAACCAACCCTCATAGCGACATAAAGCACAAGATGAATACAACAACCACAGAGAGGTGCACAAACATTTACAAAAAGTCTCTTCCCATCCTACCCTCTGGCCAACTACTGTGTGAAAACGCGCTAACTACGTGTCGCCGTCTCACACCATCCACGAGGGAACAGTTAACACCCAATTAATTACTGTGTTGTTTACGCGTTTTCTCACGGCGTCACAATTCCCTGTAGTTTCGATATACATAATGCATGTCTGCCTACAGTAAAGAACGAGAGCTCAGGGAATATACTTTTGTTTTCGACAGTGTTGTGCTGTTTTCTTACCGTATATTGAAAAAATAAACAAATCGAAGATTATTCCCTTTACAGTTTTTTTTCCTCTAAATATTCAGGTTCACATGATTCTCAAGTCACTAACACGGTCGGGCACTCAAGCATACATGTACGGCCATATTCATTCACACACACACACCAATGACAGAACATCCATCGCACACTCGCAAATAACCCACATCTCTTATCCTCTTAAGTCATAACAATCCCAACTAAAGAAAAAAAATCAAATAATTATGCCCTTCTAAACGGCTGTATAAAAAACAGATAATATCCTAATTGGAAGCTGTGCGACCCTCCCGAGACAGGGCGGGAGGAGGGGAGGGGGAGGAGGGGGGACCACATAATAGCGCTGGGTCAAAACGACCATTATTGTGTGTACACATAATGGGTGCGGATTATTTTTTTCCCAGACGCAGATCCCCTTCCACAATGGATAAAAATAACATGGAGGGATGCTACGTACACAGTCGTTATCCCTGAGAAGAAACAGGGCTAGGATGGTGTCATATATATATGTTGTTTTTCTACTCCTTTTTCATCCAGCCGACAAAAAAAGTAAACATATATGTTCTGATTTACCGAGGTGCCATCTTACATCATTTCTATTGGATTCTGAAGGAGTTTAAACAAACTGTTTTCAGCTAGCTCTATCTTCCTGTTAAGAA
Organism: Penaeus japonicus; assembly: GCF_977035675.1. Lineage (NCBI taxonomy): Eukaryota > Metazoa > Arthropoda > Malacostraca > Decapoda > Penaeidae > Penaeus > Penaeus japonicus. The sequence goes on from NW_028234407.1 coordinate 18,199,648, forward strand.
GAACTGTATTATTCATATCCTGTAGATAAATTACATCCTAAATATGTAACAAATATAAGGAAGTCCACGATATTTCTAATGGC
>NW_028234407.1:18204730-18214730 GCF_977035675.1 Penaeus japonicus
CTATCTATAATCTATCTATAATCTCAATCATATATATACATTATATATATATATATATACTATATATCTACATACATATATCTATATCTATAAATATATATAATATAATATATATATATATGCATTTTTATTCTTATAGACTATATACATATATATATATAAAATATTTATCAAATAAATATTAATATAGATATATATATATGACATTTAATATATTAAGAAAGATATATATATACATATAGATTATACTTAATATATATTTAGGTATAATACATAAGGATATATACTTTAATATATATGTATATGATTTACTATTATATATTTATATCTACGCGCTATCTATCTTAATATTATATATATATATTAGATATATATATAATAATTTATATATACTATATAGATAGATAGATAGATATATGTGTGATGTGTGTGTTTGTGTGTGTGGTGTCTGTGTGTTGTGGGTGATGGTGCGCGAGTCTGTGTGTGTGTGTGTTGTGTAGTGTGTGTGTGTGTTGTATACCATTATATACAAATATATAAGGGATAATATATCATATAATAGACATATAATAATATATATATATAATAATATATGTTACATATTATTGTAATATATATGGATTTGATAGATAAATAGATAGAATAAGAGTAGAGACAGACATATCTATAAACATAAATATACATAATATTTAATATATATGACATATTATGTAATATATATATATATATAATAAGAATGTATATATAGTATGTATATGTTATATATCTCATAACCTAATTACATATATAATTATATATATATATATAATATATACAATATATATATATATAGTATTATAATATATATATATAATTATATATATATATTAGTATATAATTGTGTGTGTATGTGTTGTAGTTGGTTGTAGACATACTAAAATATACATATAGCATTTATATATATATATATATATATATAAAGTACTATATATAGTAGTTAATAATAAATATTTTATAATAATATATCTAAATCTTCTAAGCTATTTATCTATCATTCTGTCATAACTATCCTATCTATGATATCTGAAAATAAAATCTATATATCCAATATCTAGACTACTCTAAATTCTATATATATCTAGTACTCTATATATATATATATATATATGTGTTTGTGCAGTGTGGTGTGGTGTGTGTGTGTGAGTGTCGTGTGTGTTGTGTGTGTGTGTGTGTGTGTGGCGTGAGGTTGTGTAGTGTTGAGTGTGTGTTGTGTAATATATGTATATGTTATTGTCACAAGTGTATAATATGTATATATATATCAGTATAATGGATCTATATATAATTATATATATATATATATATTATATATAATAATATATTAAAATATATATAATATAAATATATATATATATAATATATTAAATAATATATATAGTAATATATATATATATATATTTAAATGTTGTTCGTGTAGTGTGGGGGGGATGTGTGTCTGTGTGTGTGGGTGGTGTGTTACTTGGTGTGTATATAGTATATATATAATATAAATATATTATATATATTATATATATATATATATAGTATTCTAGTACTATATATATTAAGATAATATATATTGACAAAATGAGAGAACAACAGTTTCTTCAAGATCCCGATCTGGATCCCATCTTCAGGAAGTCTGTATATATGTTAATATGTATAAGATATATATATATTATATATATTTATTAATATATTATATATATATATTAATTATATATATATATAATATATATATATATTATACAATACTATATATATATATATCATGTATAATATAATATAAATAGCATATAAATAATATTTAATATATATATATATATATATGCACATATACAATATATAATATATATATAAATATAAGTATATTATAGTATATATATAAAACTAATAATAAGTATATAATGAGATATTATATAAGTACAAACATTCTGACACACACACACACTATCACCACACACAATATACACATATAATATATAGTTTATATTTAAAATATATATTAAAATACGATATATATACATATATAGATATAATATATATAATAAATGTGTGTTATATATAATATTATATGATAATAATATTAAATAATAAATCTATTATATAATAATATATATGGATATATGAATATAATTATGTTTAATAAAATAATATTATTAGTAGAATTATATATATAATATTATAATATATATATATATGTGCTGTGTGTGTGTGTGTTAAATATATGTATAAATATATAGATATATAATAATATAATATATATAATATATTATATATATAATTATACAATAGTTAAGGTATATATAGTTTAACAAAAATTCGGTATAGGGTTTACACCTCCAGTCGTGATACCTACAGGCTATCTTTCAAAAAGATATAACATACATCGTCGCCGATACGATTTGACCATTAACGATCATCATTTTTCATCCTCATATTGCGTCACCGCCAGTAGTCATTGACCAAGGCGTAAATTTACGAGATCATAATGTATGTTTTTGAACAGCGGGCCTCTGACTGAGTTTAGACTTCAAACTGAAGTAAATAAGAAATGGACTATGAATTGCTAGTATTACTGTTTAAAAGATACACATACAAGATGAAAGCAAAATGGTCGCCCCGAGTGATGAAATTCGTCCTACTTCTTGTTTTTTTTTTTTTTTTTTTCTTTTTTTTTTTTTTTTTCCCTTCATTACCTGATCTCATAAAAAAAAAAAGTGATTGTGCTACGGGAAAAGTATCATTTTTTTCAGTGTGATCCGATTTTCCCGATGTATAACGAAACATAAACTGAAAGAACACAAATCAGCTTTTATAATATAAAAACGGCGCCTAATGCATTTTCGTGGCTGAAGTATAGCAAGGAATCTAATAAATTGACATTTTCATTCAAAACTTCCCTACGCTGAAACTGCACAGAGTAGATTGCGATCTAAATGAAAAGTTCAGAACTAAGACTTCGACTTTTAGATGTTCATTAATATTAGTGATAATATCCTGATAACAACAGGCATTACAATCTTGATCAATCAGTATAGAAATGTTCTAGAACTGGATGAAGAATAACAGACAGAGTAGGTTTCAAATCTATTCCAAAGTAGCTTCAGTATTATCTCACGAGTGTTAAAAGTGAATCAAGAGAGAGACTATTAACTTAATCATGTTAATCAATTATCTTTCATCTTCCTGTAAGATAGGAATTAGTTTTCGTCCGTTGAAACACCCCTGCGAGCGCATCCCTAGTCGGCCGTGCGCCCTAGTGTGGAAAGAGCAGCCTGCTGAACAAACTTCATGCTTATTAAGAAAAAAAAAGTTAGGCCTACACGTCGACATGATGTAGCCAATGCAGATTTCAAAAGTAAATCGTAACTTTACATATATTTCTGATGTATATATTATAGTGTGCCTGTGGCGACGTTTTAACACTCATGAATAACGAATTCGGATGCAAATTATAAAATGTAGGTAATATATGAAATGTACAGCTTCTATGATGTTTAAAAACTGTCCTGAAAAAAAGTATTTTGGTCATTCAAATATACCCTCACTGTGTTTCATTTTTCGTACCCATAGAAATGAATTGTCCGTGTAAACATGAAGTTCCCTTTATTTTTCCTTTTCCAAGCTTTAATCTTCTTTTTATGTTCTAAATATCAATTGGAAACATGGTTTCATATTCATGTGGATGGGAATTGTTGTGCAAAAGAAAAATGTGTATGTGGCCCCGCATTCCTATCAGAATGACCGGATTTTTGATCCCCCCCTCAATATGATATAGCCAAATATGTAATTTATACAGTATTTAAGGCTTGGTGCTGTGACGAACAAGAAGAGGGAGAGCATGAGAGGGAGGGAGGTGAGGACAAATCAACTTTTGACTGCGAACAATGGTCGCAATGCTCGGTTTAAGCCGTCCGGACCGCGCTTATATTGTCCCCGGGGTCCCCGCCTTCGCTTGCGTCCAGGGCCCCCTGCCCACTCCACTTCCCCAATCCTTTTCGCCTCCACGGCTTGGATTCTCAAACCCCCGCGCCCGAGCTCCCCCCCCCACCGTGGAGGTCATTCCCACCCCCTACCCGGCCCAACCACCCAACCCCCACTAACGCCCAATCCACTCCTAACCGTCCCCCAGCTTCCAGCTCCTGAATCTTTACATAATGGTAGTATTCCCTTACCACCGGGGTAGTGATGGTTCCCTTTTAGGGGATACGCGCGTGGCGGGCGCGTGGGGGCTGCGCCTTGCAAGTTAATATCTAAGCTGTGGTGTTTGGTAGCAGTGTGGAGGTGGCTCGGAGTCAAGCCCATGAACAACACTGAGCGGAGTAGCGGGGGTGGGGCTCGCTGCGGCCTTAAGGTGTGACGGTCGGCCAGTAGACATGAAGAGAGGGGGGCGGCCAAAAAAGGGGTAAGGGTGGATGATCGTGACAAAGTGCCGAGCCTCCAGTATCATCTGAATCACAAAGGATAGAATAAGCTGGGGGTCCGGCGCTGTGTGCGAAGAGAAGGGATGCGACCAAAGAAAGACATAGAAACTCGTAGAGTAGGCTGCGGGGGGAGTATCGGGGTCGGCTACGTGTAAAAGAAAGAATGGAACAAAGAGAGCGTGAGACGTACGCGAGCAGCGGCGGATCGTCACCTGTGCATCTCTAATAGGAAGCGCAATAGAGGCATATAATCCTATTTCCCAGGTCCCTTTTTGATATGAGACAACAATTGCATGGCAGACAAGGCCCGGGAGTCCGATCACCTGTGTATATGATCAGTCAAGACATACCTGTTTTCCGGATCTCTGCTGTAATTGTCCATTAAATGTCATTTCATGGGCCGATGAATGGTCCGCACTAATGTAAGGTTAAACAGCACTGGGGAATGTCAGTAGAACTAAGATACTGGGAGGGCTCCGAGATTTTAGGAGAGAGGTCAGAAGGTAAGCTTGAACATAGCCCAACAAAGGATTGTCAGGAAAGAATAGGCAGTATGTAAACTCTGTAGCGACTAAATACTTGGATCATACAAATGTCTAGGTTTGTTGTTTCATCATAAATATTTATTGCCCAAATTGCCTGAGGTTTCTGACGTAAGATAATTTAGTTAAACTTATACTTGAGACGACGTAGGGGTAGAAACAACTCGAGAACTCTGAAGATGAATATAGCCTTACTACTTCTCGTGTGGAAATAAACTGGAAGCTGCGCTATTGGCTAATATGTCTCCAAGGCGGCGTCGGTCTCACACAGTGTTTTATCAGTAATCGGGCTCATCTCTTGGATGTATCTTGATCTAGCGTCTTATCTTACGCGCTGATGTATAGGATATTCACTGGAGTCCCTGGAAGTTCCCGCATTAAATCCAATTGTTCTATGGTGTTGTCACGCTTCCTGGATGCATTCTCAAGCTCTCTCGAGTCTCCATTCTCCTTTTTCTCCTAATAAATGTATTTAAATATGTTTGTATTTTGTGTTTGTGGTCTTTACGATCTTGTTGCTTGGTGAATGAAACTTTCCCCGAGCTCTCTCCTTCTCCTCGCCTCCATAGTTTAGCGTTCCCGATTCCCACATTCGCTCAAGTTCTATTGACATACAGGTCGTGTTTCGTCAACTGGCGTGAGGGTGCTCTCCGGCGCCGGGTCTTTGCTGTTAATCCATATCCAGATCCCTTCGGCCTTACCTCCCGCGGAGCCCCGTGTCCTCGCCTCGTCGTAGCCTATTGCCCTCATGTTACTCGGCTAGCGCTGGCTATTGAGTTTCCTCTCAATCGCTACATGCCCTGTCCTCACTGGCATGCAAGATCTCGAGCAGCGTCTCTTTGTTTCCATTTAGCTTGCACCGACTCGTTTTCTACCAGTTTTTCCAAGCAGTGTAATTCTTTGGTCGAGGCTTTCCCTATTTCTTTGTCATATATTTAATCCAATGCTTGGTATTCCTTGTTGTCTTTATATTTTTTGTTAGGTTAACGCTGCAACTGTCAGAACAACACGAACCTTCAGTATATGTAGCAGTTTGTAACACCACACGCAACTCTCGATACGTCTCCTTCAGAAGACCAAGGTCCCGAAATGCCATCGCGTATTCGTCTGGCCAGTACAGTCCCATGCACTGAAACGATAACGCGGTCACATATATATATAACAATAAGTAGTAGTATATCAATATATTATATATATATATATATCACTAATAGAATAATATATATATATAGGTATATATATAAGAGTATGATAATGGTAATGATATGTAATATAATTAAAATAAATAAAACATAAATAAATAATATATTTGAATTAGGAATAATGGATAATATCATATATATATAATATATAATATATAATATATGTATGTATGTATCAATAAATAAATTAGAATATAATATATATATAAATCAATAAGTATAATATATATATTATATAATATATAGTATATATATACCTACTAACGAGTGTATATTTATATACATATATATATAGTTATATTATTAGTATAATAATAATGAGTATATAAAAAATTATATTAAATAATATATAAGTAAGTAATTTATGTATATTGTATGTTAATATATATATATATATATATAATATAATATATATATATATAAAAGTATATATATAATATATATACATATTATATGTGGTGTGTGTGATATGCATGATATGCTATAATTGTAAGTGTGTATCACATATATAGTAATCGGTATATACTATATATAATATATAGTAAAATATATATGCGGTATAATATATAATATATATATATATACATATATTTTTATATACTATATATATAGTAGACTCAACTTGCGTATCGCTATATTCATTTTATATATATATATATCATTAATACTGCGCATAATAATATATATATATAATATATATAATTCATATTATATTAAGTATGTGTGTGTGCGGTGTGGTCTAGAGTGTGTGTGTATGTGTTGTTGGTTTGAGTTGTGTGATGTGTGTGTGTGTGTGTGTGTTATGTATATTATTAATATATTGATATATAGTAATAATATATATATATATATATATATATATATACATATAGCGAATGTATACATATAAATATAAATATATATACGTATATATATATATATAATGGGGTGGGTGTGGTAGTAGCGCTAACGATGAGTTATGTATGTACTGTTATATATCCGTAATGTAGTGTGATGTGTGTGTGGACGATAGTGTAGGTTTATGTATAATATCTAGTCACACCACAACACAACAACACTACATATAGTATGTGAGGTATAGTGAGGTCTATATATTATATGGGTATGCTATATTATCGATTATATATAAGGTCAATGCTACACACATATATATTGGGAGAACACACAAGTAGTATGGTTCTTGTATCGAACTATAATATATATATTATGTGTGTAGTTGTGTGTGGTACACACACACTTGTTGTCATGGTGTTGGAATGTGTGTGGTATAATGGTTGTTAGATGGAGTGTGTGGGTTGTGTGTGTGTGTTAGTGTGTGTGCGGGTGTGTGTGGTGTGTGTATGATGGTTGTGAGGTGTACTATACGGATATTGATAATAGTATATGATAAAGTATTAATTATATATATATTAATATAATATATATATATATATATATATAAATATACTATATTATAGTATGTATGTCAATATATATAGCAAATAATTTCTGGCATATCCATATGTAATATATATTTATATATATGGTATGAGGTGTGTGTAGGTGGCACGAGAAGCGCATTTATCGTACACTACACTACACATAACGCCATCACACACAAGAAGGTGCATACGCGAGAACACCTCGTCGGCAACACGCTACAAAGGTAAGAGGTGGGTAACCGGAGGCAGCGGGGTGGCCTCCCCTCCTCTGCCGCGCCCCCGACCGGGGGGGGGGGGGGGGGCAGTTACCGACTCCAATTCTAGCTGATTTTCTAGGAACAGAGGGGACCATTAAATCTACCCCCCGACGTACGGGGGCGGGGTTCCCGGATGCGTCGTATTTTTCAAATAGACATGGATAATGATGTCGCACGGTGAGAAAAAAAAAGGGGGCAAACGCGAAACGGTTTAAAGAGCCATAGATAATGGCGGAAATAACTATTTGCAATACACTCAATGAGGCCTAGGAGGGCCAGTAGTGTCAGCGAGATCTGGCTGATAGAAGATTCGAAGGGGGGAGGTGGGAGGGCGGGGGAAATTGGGGGAATGTAGAGGGGAATAGGCGAGGAGGGGGAGAGGGCGATTGAGGGGAGGCGGAAATTGAGTATTGGGTCCTCTTTTTGGACGCTGCTCGAGAAGATCTCTTCGCCCAGTATCTGATCGGCCTGTTTTTTCTTCCTGATCCTTGATCGTCCTAATCTATCTATCTATCGAATCTATTCTAATCCATCTAGATATATGTTCTTACTATTCTGTCTAGATATCCCTATCCCTTTTTATTTTGATCTGTCATTTCTTTCCCGCATTCCCTCCCGTCTTAGATTTTCTCTCATCACCCTTTTCTCTTCTTTTTTTTCCTACTCCTCATTCTTCTTCTTCTCCTTCTATATCTTCTTCTCGATACTCATTGCTCGTTCTCTCTACTTACCGCTCTCGTTTCTCCTCTCTCTCGTCTCTCTCTCTCTCAATCTCTCTCGTCTGTCTCTCATACTCGTCGTCTGCGTCTATCTTTCCACTCATCTCTTCTCTCGCGGGCATCTGCTTGCCTACATGCCTTCTCTCTCTCTCTCCTCCTCTTCTCTCTCAATTTCTCGACATCTCTCTCTTTCTCCCTCTCACGCCTCATAACGGTACCTCGTTCTCTCCTCTCTCTCTCTCTTCAATCGTTCTCTCATCTCTCTCCTCTAATTCTCGAATTCCTCTCTCTCTCTACTCCAGTCTCTTCTTCTCTCTCTTCCTACTCTACTCCTCTTTCTCTCTATCTATCTATCTAATGTCTATCTATAATATCTCCCTCACGCTCGCTCTCTGTCTCTCTATCTAGACTCTCTCAGGAGGTCTATCTATACTAACTTATCTATCTCGCTATTTCTCTTTCTCTCCCAGTCGACCTCCCCCGGCCTTTCTCTCTCTATCTATCTTATTTACCTATCTATTTTCTCATCGAGAGCTCATTCTCTCTCTCGTCTCTCTCTCGTCTATACACTTCCTCTCTCCTCCCTCATCTCATATTTACTCATCTCGTATCTCTCTCCTCTACATCTCCTCCTCATAATCTCTCTACGTTCACACATCTCATCTGGCTCTGCTCTATCTCTCTCTCACTCTCTCTCTCCTCTCTCGAAGTACATCTCGATCTGTCTCTTTAACATTTCTCTCGTTCTACGTCTTGTGAACTCCGTCTCCAGAAATCGTACTCCATCACAAGTTTTATCCCATATTCAATATCTCTCTCGTCCCTCTCTTTCCTCGAGTCACTCGCTCTTCTCTCTTTTCTCACTATCTATCTCTATCAATCAATTTCTATACATATCTCTCCTCACCTTGTCTCTCTCTGTCACTACAGTCTACACAATCTATCTCTCGGTCTATCTATCTACTTATCTATCTATCTATTTCTCTTGCTCTCTCACCCCCCTTTCTCTCTCTATCTATCTATTATACGCTATCTGATTTATTCTTTCTGTCTCTTCCCCTCCACATTCTATTTCTATATTTTCATTCACTTAGACAATACCCTTTGTTTCTCCACCAGCTCTCCTTTTGGCTTCATCCCCGTTTTCCATTTTCTTCCTCAACTTTTCACTTCGCATCGACGTGCATGCGACATGATCACCTCACATACATTCGTCGCCTACTTTTCCCCCCTTTCACCCTCCTCCGTATCTTAATCACTCGATTATTTCTCTCTGTGTGACCGCGTCAGTAGCGGACAATAAGTTCGGTGCTCACGATGTTTTAACTCCGTCCGTGGCTGGCGTGGGAGAGCGAGAGGGGTCACTGTATTAGGATTTTACGTCTGGTGTCCCTATATACATATCTTCTTGTGT
>NW_028234407.1:18239730-18252209 GCF_977035675.1 Penaeus japonicus
ATATATATATATATATATATATACATATATATATGTGTGTGTATATATATATATATATATATATATATATTATATATCTTCTTGTAATATATATATAATATATATATCTATATATTATATCTATATAATATATATATGTGTGTGTGTGTGTGTGTGTGGGTGTGTGTGTTGTGTGTGTGTGTGTGTATATATATCTATATATATTTTTTTAATATATATAAATTATAATATTATATTTATACATACATATATATATATATATTTTATATATATATATATATATATATATATATTTTATGATTATATATACATACATTCATATATATATATATTATATTTTTTATTTTTTTTTTTATGATATCAATATCTAGCTATACTATCTAAACATATATATACTCTTATTTATAGATATATATATATATTTATTATATATATTATTTATATACATATATATTCACACATTATATGTATATATATATATATATCTATATTTATATAAATATATATATAATATATATAATATATATAATATACACCCACACACATACACACACACACATCGACACACACATAGAAACAACACACACACACACTCACACGCACACACCACACACACACAACACACATACCAGCACACCACACACAAACACACACACTATATATATTATATATATATATATATTATACATCTATATAATATATTTATATTTCTATATATACCTAAATACCTACTATATTTATATATAAAGATATATAAATATAATATATATATTATAATTATACGAATATGTATATATATATATATATATATATATATATATATATTATATATACATATATACACACAAACATAAACACACACACACTCCACACACACACACAGACACACGATCACACACGCACAAACACACACACACAACACACCACACACACACACACAAACACAACACCACCACACACACTCACAACACACACCACACACACTATACTATATACTATATATACTATAATATTATATAGATAGATAGATAGATAGATAGATAGCAGATAGAAGATAGAGATAGATTAAATAGATAGATGATAGATATGTGTAATTATATGTATATATATATAATCATTCATCTATAAAGTATATATAGATACATATTATATATATTATGGTTTATAACATACATAATATAAGATAAGTAATAATATAGTAATATAAATATATAATATATATCATATATAAATATATATATATATATGCATATATCTATATATATATGTATTTATCTTCCTTATCATATATTAGTTTATATATAATAATATAAAACAATATGTAATGCGCGTGAGTACACAGTAATATCTATCATATATCGGTAACATTAGAAATAATATGTATAATAGTAACTTATATACAATATATATAGTAGTATAAACTAAAATTCTTCATACGACATATAAACACTCTAACATGTACAATATAAATTAAGCATATATACTCATAAATCTATAAGATAGACAATAATTAAATATAAAGATTATAGTAATCTAGATAATACTGTATATATAAATAAAAATATTAATATATACAATATAATTATATACTATTATATATAATAAAACGTCCTATATATATAATACATGACATATATAAAGTCATATATCACATACACATCTCATATATATTGAATATATATATATATATTATAGAAATAACATATAAGTATGAATAATCAGATGGAATCTAATTTATGATGTATATATATTTATGTATATATACATATGACACTAATGTAAAATAAATATAATAAACAATATATATATAAATATATCTATATATCAGCTCTATAGAAAGATAAGGAGTGATACGACATAAGATAGATATATAGCACAGGATAGAAGAAGAACACACGAGTATTACGCTATATATATATATATAATATCAATATGTATAATATATAGTAAAAAAATTATTGTATATATAATATATTTTATAGTATATGTTATACTGTACATAGTAAAGATATATATATATATATCTATATATATAAATATATATATCAATATAACAATTATACTGTACATATATAACTAGTCAATTTATATATATATATATACTCTTAAGTCAGTATAGTATATGTACATATATTTATATTAAAATAAAAAATAAATAAATTATATAAGCAATTATATATAGGACATGATATATATATAGTTTGTACATATACATTCCACACAATGATAAGCACACACCACACACACATGATGAACATTAAAACACAATAATATAAACGTATACCATATATATTAATAATTAAAAAATATATATATAACGATAGATATTAAAAGTATAGCGAATTCTATATTATAATAATTATTAACGCACAGACAAGCGTACCATTATTCCATTACATGCAAATGCACTCATTGTTTTACTATCCATTGTGTTTATGCCATATAACTAAAGTCAAAGATATGAACAGAGAAGAGAAGATATATTTATATGTATATTCTAATAATATGTATGTAACAGGAGAGTGTCTGTCTTAATAAAGTGACACACATATAATAGCCAACACAATGCATATATATTATATATATAAGGGTCACATATATTTATTGATAAATCTATATAATATGAGTCTTTAATAATATGGTACTTTATATATATAATATAAGATCTAATATATATACTTGACACATATTAAATATATAGTATATAAATACATATATATAATATAGTATTAACATACATGATACACACACACACACAGAAAACATAACACAACACACAAATAATAAATAAATCATAACGGATTATATTTCTATATTACATATATATATATATATATTGTATATATACATATATTTAGTGCAGATAATAATTCTAAAATATACAGTTAACAATAATATTATATATATAATCAGTATAATAATATATAGTATATACAATCTACAACACACGCACACTACACACAGCACACACACACACACACAAACCACACTTATATATATATATATATATATATTTATGTAATATTATAATATATATATTATATCAATTATATATAATATATATATAATTATAAAGATAATAATTCTAAATATATGTATATTGAGACAAGGACACATAGGACATGAGTAGGGGCGGGAGGGGGTATATCACTATCTATCAATCATATCTTAGTATGCTACTATTCATAATATATACTATAAGTCCCTATCTAATTATATTTTTAACATATAAATTTTCCTATTAAATAGTTGTTCTAATTATGATACTACAATAACACTAGACACATTTTAAATGTTCTGTACACACGACCCATCCGGTGAACAGGAACGCCGCAGCAGCCGTCGAGTTTCCTCTATTAATCACAGGCGGAAGGGTGAGTAGTGGGGAGGGAGGGGGTATCCGGTATAAGGGGGAGGGTGGTCCATAGACGCTCCTCTCTCACATTCGTCTTTCTTCAATTCTTTTTTTTCGATCCAACAAAGTTCGTCTGTTAATAAACAAGCAGAGTGAGACGAGAGAGAGAAAGAGATAGAAAAGGCACTCACGATGAATTTATATTTCAGTGTCATCGCCACTAGCGAATGATTAGTTGTAGATTTTATGTTGATATGTTGATCTTTTTATTATTGGGCGAATGGCGACATTCTGACCGGGAACGATCACTTTGTGTCCGGTGAGGCGGGAGGCGGAGGCATTGGTCACCTCCGCAGTTCTGTCCTTTTAAGTTTATTATACATTATTACATTAAAAGTTTATCATGACTATAGATCTCACTTACTATTATTAGTATTCTACTCTATCCATTATCGTTTATGATATATTGTTATCAATTTTGAGTTAAATCATATCATTATTACTATTTGTATAAATTAGCATTGGTTAGTTGTAGTTGATTTAATTTTTGTCATCATTCATCCTTACCCTTTTACACATTTCATACTACTCATGACCGTTATTGCTAACCTTATCATATATAAACGGTATCATCACCATGTTAGCATTCTATCTATTTCATTTGGTCATTTGTCATCTATATAGTCATTTATCAATCCACTATTATCATTATCATAATTTCTTACACATCGTTATCATCATTATTAGTGGAACTAATTCTTTATTATCCATAATTATCTCATCATCATCATCATAGAATGCCAATTCGCAATCAGTTCATATATGCAGATTGCATTTAGCCTCGACGGATTGATTTTATCATTATTGTAGCAAACTGCTACTCTTGTCAATGTGTTATTTGTTTCATTATCGTTCTCATCCTCATCATATTAATGACTGGCTGTCATCCATCATAGCTTTCGGGAAGACTACCTAAGAAGAGGTTGGTAGAAAACAGAACAGACTGAACAGTCGAGAATGGATAAGGACAAATACAGTGGAAAGACATAGCTTGACAGAAATCTACATTTATATTGTGTACACAACACAACATACACGACACACAAACACACACAGGCCGAACACACAGCCAATACACACGTGACACACACACACACACAGACAAACGCACAGCACTAACACACCACACATACATACCACACACTTCACCCACTAAACAGCTCACCGACACAACACACTTCACACACCTTCGTACACACACTCACACACTACTATACACATCACAACTTAACACACACACACACTGCACATACTTTTTATATATTCTTCTAATATATATATTATAATTGTCTTGAGATATATATTTCATATATTTTACACACTCACAAACATGATTGGTGTATTAAATATTCATATATATATAAATATTGTATTAATCATGAATAAATATGAATAAATATTTAAGTATATATTTATATATATAATATATATATTTATATAAGTTTACAACACACACACACAGGGGACCACGACACACTAACACACTTCACACACTACACACACATATAATATAAATATTATATTTATATATTATCTTTATAATACTTATCTACTAGGCAAATATATAATACATATATTATATATAATATATATATAGATATATATATATATATATAGATATTAATTATATATATAAATATGATATATATATTGTATGGGACGTGTGTGTGAGTTGTGGTGTAGATAACTATGATAATTATTATAGATTATATTATATTAAAACTAATATATATAGTAATTCAATATTATTTATTTAAGTATATACTAGGGTTTATATAAGAAAGAATGAGTCATATATATTGAAATAGTAACTAATTACATCACACACACACATTTCAACCATCACCACACACACACACAACATCACAACGCACATAGTAACACATAAAAATAAAGAATTAAAATATATATATAATTATATATTAATATATATAATTCGTAATGTATATGTTATATAATATATTAACACGAGTATAAGTTATGTAACTATGTTATACATATAGATTTGCATGTATTAACGTCAATTACGGCACATACACACTCGAGGGGGGGGGGGGAGAGAGAGATGAGAGAGAGAGATGAGATGAGGAGAGAGAGAGAGAGATGAGAGAGGAGAGAGACAAAATCAAGAGGTGTGTACACGGATCAAAATAATGAGCGTGTGAAGAAATACGAACATAACTTGAAAAAACGACCTTCCCCTGATAATAACTAATGACGCATCCGTGTTGGAATATACAGGAAATAGCTAGACGACACTCACAGTCCATTCTCTCTATCTAGGCAAGTCTGATATCTTTCCAATTCGATCTAGTTTGCTGAGCAACTCTCACTAAATCTATACCGTTGAATGATATATAATAGAAATGAATTGAGAGCAATGAAATATATAATAATGGAAAGAGCACAGTACACAATAACCATTTTATTTACCTCAAGATCCCTCAATTCATATGCATTCCCTTTTTACCCTCTCTCATTTCTGCACGCCCCGACCAGACGCGGACAAGATGGAAAAGTACTCTAAACCCGAAAAAAGACAAAAAAAATCAGAATAGAAAATACAATAAAAAAATAAAAGCTTATATATTTATAAACGCATACAAAATGGAGTTCATTCTTGGCGGAATCGTCTCTATCCCGCAATTCTCCTACACATTCGACACTTTTCATTCAAAAGCGAAGTGTGATTCGGATGACGCTTATCTTCAATTATCTCATGCTGCCGTGCGGCGGTGGGATGAGAAAGTCCACATTAAAATGTATGGTTTTCATACAAGACCAAAGTAACTGCAATGTGAACAGTATAGAAAATCATGTTTTACTCATGAAATGTCAATCTGTATGACGGAGCTCATTAGGATGTTTACATGAGAATTGGTAAATAAACTTGCATTTTTCAAAAAAATGTATTATTTTTTTTTTTTTTTTTTTTAGGATAAAATAATTTGGAAAAGTTATTGCGTTCTTGTTTCATTATATGTGCTCTTGTGAGTATTCCTTATCATATCAAACCAAAGTATATGTTCATATTATACGAAGTGCGCACTCTGCATCACACAATGGAGAGAGAGAGTAGAGAGAAGAGGCTGGGTAGAGAGAGAGAGAGAGAGAGAGAGAGAGAGAGAGAGGAGAGAGAGAGAGAGTAGAGAGAGAGAGAGAAGAGAGAAGATAAAGCCAGATTTGACGAGTACATGCGTGCTAACCGGGCTTACTACGTCACCTGAGCGAGCCCGCTGGTGTCAGTCGTGTTTATGACTCGTGCAGGAGTGAGCATACCCGAATGATGACATTTCGATATTTTCTTATTTCTCTACTTCCCTCCGTGTGGTGCCCAAACTACGCGCAGGGTACAGCCAGTCGAACAGTGGCGATACACTCACGACCTTGGTGGGATTTAGGATATATCAACAGACGCTACACAAGTCATTAGCGCCACTCAGACAGCTGAGAAGAGCAGAGAAGATAAGAGTAGATGGATGGTACTATAAGATAGATAAAAGGATAATTCGAAAATAACGTGGATCTACACAAGCACGGCGCGCGCGACATCTTTGACCATCTCTTCGGAGTAGCTTCTTCTCTGTCATATTTCTAGCTTATCTCTCGTGTCAGTCATTGGTCTGTCTGTCTGTCTGACATCTAATCTCTCTCTCTCATCTCTAAGAATAATACTAGTATATATGCGGATATATTTATATTATATATAGTATAGTATATGATTTATATTATTATAGTATATATATAATATATGCAATATAGTATGTAATAATTATATATATATATATATTATATTATAGTTAAATATATAATAATAAATATATAATTATAATATGATATAATGTAACTTTTTGCATATATATAGTATATATAAAACATATATATTTATATATATATATTTTATATCTATATAGTATATATTTTAATATGATTATGCCATATATATGGTAATATAGTAATACATATATATATATATATTATATGCATAAATATATTATATCAAATGTATTTTCAATATATAATATTCATATATATAAATATAAAGAATAATCTGTTATAGCTATATACAATAAAAGACACTATCTTTATATATGAAATATATATAATATATATATAACGTATACAAGTATATATTATATATGGGTTAAGTTTTTTCTTTCCTGTGGTAGTTTACAGCGCCTTATCCTATCGATCACCGCGTAGGGAAAGCTTAACAGACGGGGCTCTGTACACAGTATTTTTTCCTTCTTACCTCCATCAATGGAATTTTCTGCCATTATAGAAATATCGAGAGTCACTTCCTTAGAGTTGAGAGTACATAATTAGAGATGTAATCTTTATCTACAGGGATATGAATATTGAACAGTTCTCTACACGAGGAAGATAGAGCTATGGGGGGGGGGGTGGGGGGGGGGGGGGGGGGGGAGGGGGGGGGGCTGGGAAAACGAGTTGTGTTTAGGTAAACTCTTCAGATCCAGTGAAATGTATACAAAGATGGGCAACCGAGAGGTCGGTAAATCAGACCATAAAATATTTACTTTCTTTTGAGTTAGCTGGAATGAAACAATGATAAGAAAAAACAACACTTATATAGGGAATGAGCACCATCCAAGCCCTGTTTCTGTCATCAGGATAACGACGTGTACTATTCGCATCCCTACCATGGTATTTTTATCCATTGGGAAGGGATATCAGGCGTTCTGTTAAAAAAACTAATTACTCGCAACTCCATTAATGTGTATCACCCAATAATGTGTCGATTATTGACCCAGCGCTATTATGTGGTCCCCCCTCCTCCCCCTCCCCTCCTCCCGCCCTGTCTCGGGAGGGTCGCACAGCTTCCAATTAGGATATTATCTGTTTTTTATACAGCCGTTTAGAAGGGCATAATTATTTGATTTTTTTTCTTTAGTTGGGATTGTTATGACTTAAGAGGATAAGAGATGTGGGTTATTTGCGAGTGTGCGATGGATGTTCTGTCATTGGTGTGTGTGTGTGAATGGATATGGCCGTATATGCATGCTTGAGTGCCCGGCCATGTTAGTGAATGAAGAATCATGTGAACCTGAGTATTTAGAGGAAAAAAAAAAAACTGTAAAGGGAATAATCTTCGATTTGTTTATTTGTTTCAATATACGGTAAGAAAACAGCACAGTCGAAAACATAAGTATATTCCCTGAGCTCTCGTTCTTTACTGTAGGCAGACATGCATTATGTATAACGAAACTACAGGGAATTGTAACGCCGTGAGAAAACGCGTAAACAACACAGTAATTAATTGCGTGTTAACTGTTCCCTCGTGGATGGTGTGAGACGGCGACACGTAGTTAGCGCGTTTTCACACAGTAGTTGGCCAGAGGGTAGGATGGGAAGAGACTTTTTGTGAATGTTTGTGCACCTCTCTGTGGTTGTTGTATTTATCTTGTGCTTTATGTCGCTATGAGGGGTGGTTGGAAGGAAATCCGGAAATGTGGGAATTTTATACTTTATAGCGAGCGGAAAATTTAGTTACTGTGAAAACACGATTTTTTCTATGCATGTGCTGGCTGTAATTAACGCACAGACAAGCGTACTTATTACATACATGTAAATGCACTCGTTTTTTCTATCCATGTGTATCCATATAACTAAATCAAAGGATCGAAAAGAGAGGAAATAATATCATACACCATGATATATTATGCTTCAAGAATTGAAGTAGAAATCGTAGTTTTCACGATCGGAACATCATAATGAATGGGTGGATGAAATTTGTGCCTAAAATGAATCTGAGAATGAAGCCATCGCTTTACACTGTAATCCTCTCCTCATAATAATTCCATAATCCCGCCAGGAGAGTCGGTCTTTATGGGCGAAACTCCATCGGGAAAGCAAAGGATTTTGGCCCTAAGCGCCGGTGATCAGGCGGCACATTACCCCAATGACTTTCAATTATGAGCAATAACAACGACCGTTCAAACTCGCCGTCGTGTTGCTCAGCCCGAAAGTCCTTTTTCCCTTCCGTTCCGCATTAAATCCCTCCTCTTTCGAACTCGTAGCCTTCGCAGGGGGACACGCAATATATAAATGGAGAAAGTGCGAACAAAATTCACTCGAACTCGGAATCACGAACTCATAAACAAGCTGGCCGCGCGGACCCAGCTAACGTGATGCTATTTCGGATGAGGACGAAAGTTACTGATAAACGGTGTCGGGTGTGGGCACAGGCTACCGGCTGTGTCCCACTTTATTAACTTGTAAATTTTCCCAGATTGTGGAATTTATAGATCACGCAGAATGTTGCCCAAACACGAGATGGGTTAAATTAATTCCGATACAATGCGAAATGGCACGTATTAAACTTTATTTTGAAAGCGCGAGCGTATTCCTCATTCTGCTTATTTACATTCGGATGCGAACGGAAGCGGAATATTAGGCAGCAGAGAGAGAAAATAAAATCAGAGAGATATCTGTCTTATGGCCGTATTAACAAAACTGTCATTTTCGCTATGATAAATGTCCGGGGATGGGAGGAGACCTTCCCCCCCCCCACCCCCCGGGGGAGAGAAAAAGAGTACCAAGCCATTGTTGTTAAAATGTACGCCTTTGGTGCACTGGAGGGACACGTGGTAGTGTTATAGTTCACGGCGACTGTTCTAATGTAAGCACAATGTGAGTACAAAAGAAATAATTATGGCAGCACAAATCTGATTTCCAGATTCGCTAACACTTCTGATCACATATGATATGTTGTCTTAACACCACTCCATGATATGCGACATATGTACAGTAAACTACATAAGGAAGTAAAATGACGCTGAGATGTAAAAAAAAAAAAAAAAAAAAATCCATAGATACAATAAACACTTTTTTTATTGCCATATTTACTATAACCTCAAATCTATATATATTACTCATGTCTCATTTCTACACTAACCTCAGCCACGAACACAGAAACAAGTAAGCACACGAAATAACACGAAATTCAGATTACGTCCGTCCATAGATTCTGACCCACTTTGAAGCTCTCAAGATCCAGCGCTGTTAAAGACTTTACTTTATTTCGAGTCTTCTCGGCGGAAGGAACCCCCTCCCCCCTTCTCCAAATTAAAAATAAAAGTTAATTCGAGAGACAAAGGATGTGAAGAAAGGGAGAATTATACTGGAAACGATTTCTCACGTGGTTAGTCAAAGAGATATAGAATTTTTTTTTTTTATGTTTCTATACATATCAAGAGAGTGTTGAATGTAACATGCTGTAGTTATTTTGCTAATGTCATTAGTTTTATGTTTTCTAATTATATCATCATTATTGATATTATTGTTATAATCATTACCATCATCATCATCAGTATTACGGTTTTTATTATTACTATTATTGTTATGATTATCATTATTATCAGTACCATCATTCTCATTGTTATTATTATCATCATTATCATAATTATCTTTATCATTAATGTCATTATCATTATTATCATCATTATGATAATAATAATAATTATCATGGTTATCATCATTATTATTATTATTATCATTATTATTATTATCATTATTATATTCATTGTTTTCAATACTATTACTTTTTATCATTTTCATCATTATTATCATTATTATGATTGTTTTTAATATCCTTATTATCATTATTATTATTACAATAATTATTATCAATATTATCATTATCGCTATAATCATTATTGTAATTATTATTATCTTTATTATTATTATTATTATTATTATTATTATTATTATTATTATTATTATTATTATTATTGTTGTTATTATTATTATTATTATTATTATTATTGTTGTTATTATTATTATTAATATTATTATTATTTTATTGTTATTTTAATTTTATTATTATCATTATTATTATTATATATCATCTATTATCATACATATATATCATTATTTGTTATTATCATATTATCATAATAATTTCATTATTCATTATCTTATATTATTATTTTATTATTATATATGTATTATCTATATATTATATTATTATTATTTTATTATTATTATCATTATTATTATTATTATTATATATCATTATTATTATGATTTTATTCTATCATTATTATTATATGTATTATTATCATTATTATTATATTATTATTATCATAATATTATCATTATCATTATTACCATTCATAATGTATTAATATCATTACATATTATCATACATTATTATTATCATTATCATTATTTTATTATATTATTATCATATCACTATTATTATTATAATTATTATTATTATTATTATTATTATTATTATTATTATTATTATTATTATTATCATTATTATTATCATCATCATCATCATTATCATTATCATTATCATCATCATAATTGTTATCATTATCATTATCATTATTATTATAATTATTATAATCATTATTGTTATTATTACCTTTATCATTATTATTGTTATTACTATCATTATTGTTATCATTATCATTACTATTGTCATAATTATTATTATTTTTTACTGTTAATATTATTATCATCATCATTATTATTATTATTCCTATTATTATTATCATCATCATTATTATTATTATTACTATTATTATTATCATTTTTATCATTATTATCATTATTGTTTGCAATATCATTATCATTATCAAGATATTAAATATAAGGATAATATTGATAATAATGATAATAATATTGAACATATCTTTATTATTATCCTTATTATTGTCAATGTTATCATTATCATTATCATCATCATTGTTATTATTAATTATATTATCATAGTCCTCATTTTCATTCTTATTATCATAATTGTAATATTGATGATTATAATTGTTATCATTTTCAGTTTAATTATCATTATTATTGTCATCATTATCATCATTATCGTTATTATTTTTTATCATTATTACCATTACTCTTATTATCAACATCATTACTATTGTTAACTTTATATCAACTATTTTCATTATCATCATTATCATTATTCTTGTTATTATCATGATTACTATTACTATTATCATTGTCATTAGTAGTAGCAAAATTAGTAGTAGTATCATCATCATCATTATCCTTATCATTATCATCGATATTGTTATCGTTA
>NW_028234407.1:18252309-18267309 GCF_977035675.1 Penaeus japonicus
AAGCCATTGCCATTGAGAAGAAAAAATTTTCTATAATGAAGCATAAAACGTTGTACTAAAAAGATAAAAAGGGGTTACAAATGTGTCCATCAAATTGTCATATTCGGTAGACAGTTAAAAGGTGGCTTTTACATATTTTAGCAATGGAAAGAGCACATCTAAAAAGAAAAGGGTTTTTGTATAAAGCCATGTCGAAAAAAAAAGGGGGGGAAAAATTTTTGTGACCATGGCAAAAAAATCACAATAAGAATAAATCTACTTGCTTATGCTTCCAAAAATAAAGCACATAAAATCCAAGTTTTCCCCCATTCCCTACCTACTTATGAAAATTATGAAAAAATAGAAACAAAGTCTAGCGCATCATTCCTGAGAAAAATCCAATACCTATGATGCAAGCATTTATTTAGCTTTTCACTTTTTTAAATGAATCAATTAAAGCATTTCTAAATTTTTTTAAAAAACCCCTTCCCAAAACAAAGCAATTGACAGGGGTTTGAAAGGTAACCTTGCAATTAAGGGCATAAGCTGATGTTTTTGAGACATGAAATTTGATTCCTACTTGGAAACAATAAAAAACATGGCGGGAAAGGGGACAAAGGATTTTTTCCTCTGACATGTATTCTTTTTCCCAGTAAAAAATAAATACTAGAATAAATTTCTTACCCCCAAGGAAAAAAAACCCCAAAAAATGCGGCCCTTGTAAAAACAAACTCTAGTGAGAAACCATCTGGTATAAATGGATTTTTCGAGTCTACGACCCTTTCTTTTACATTTTTAGCGCCCACTGCCCACCCTGTTTCCAAAACAAGGTCAATTTTTGGGTTGTTTTTTTTCTTTTTCCCCCACTTTCTTCGGGGGCCCTTGTGCTTTTTTCTGTGTGATCTTTGCCCTTTCTGTGCCCCCTCGGCCCATCTTTATCACACCCTTGTAAGGGGGGGGACCCGTAAAGGGGAAAAGCAAATTTTTTTAAAAAGGGCAGCACAAAACCTCAAGGGACAGAATCAATATTTTTTTAAAGGGTTGGTTTGGGAACCATGGCGCCCCTTGGAGTTTTTTTTGGGTTTTAGACAAAATTTATCGGGGAAACCCAATTGAAAGAAAGGGGAGAGTTAGGTGAAAAGCATGAAATATTGATTACAAAACTTCAAAATTTTTAAATGAAAACCCCTATTTTTTTTTTAAAACATTTTTTGGGACAAAGCCGCGGGAATACAATACCCTGAAAACAAGGATAAAATCACAAAACTAGCAAACAAGTTTTCCCAATTTATAATGCTGCTTTTTTAATCTAAAAACAGTGATTTAATAAAACCTGACAACAGCCCCTGTCATAATGAAAAATTTTTTTTTATTATCAAATTATTGCTTTTTCGGGTTAATAATTCTTTAAACAAAACCCAAAATAAAAAATCTTTAGTATCATTAGAAATTACAATTTTCATAATGGCCCAAACCATAGTTAATATGAAACCCAATATTACTACACCCATCTCATCTTTTTTTCTTTCAAAAATTTTCTACCATCAATAATGACCATATATCCCATCAGTATTACGTTCAAATTACAAATATAATCGGTAGTACCCAATCTGATCACAGAATCCTTTTGCTAGGCTTTAAATAAAAACAAAAGACAGAAAGAGAAGAAACAATTAACTTATTTGCCCTGTATGAATGACTGAGATACCGATGCAGAGGGGGGGGCCCCTGGAATGCACAGAAAACAATTTTGTATTTTGCTAAATGAAGTTGATAATTGCAGTCCTTTGTCATGTCACTCAAAAATAGGGTAAAAAATCTATGCAGTGCTCCGGGTATTGTTGGACTGCTGGCAATCTTGATATCCAGTCAATCCCACACCGTCAATTGAAGGTGCCATTTCTTGCATATAGGGTCACTTAGAATCACTATAAACAGACAACCACAATTGACTTGAAATCACAAGAGCCAGCCACCAACCCTATAATTCTTATCATTAATATTGTTACCATTATTATTATAATACTAGATTATCTACTACCTTACGACAAATAGTGCGCAATATTTTTGTAACAGAATTACTCTAATTTACTTTGGTTAATCAAACAATCTGGCATATTGAAGGAGGACATAGAAGAAGGAACAAAAGGGAAGACAATAAAAGAAAAGGAAGCAAAACAATAATGGAATAAAATCATACACAAATAAGTTTTCTGTAATAACACTAATAATCTGTTTATATAGAAGAAGAAAATATAATGAAAAGGAAATTAATAATAATAATGAAACAATAAAAAAATAACTAAATAAAAATAATGAATTTAAGAATCACACAAGCCTTAATTCAGCTAGTGTTCTATACACCAGATTAAATATTCACACAGACTAATCATCTTCATATGAAAATGAATACAGAATATATAGCAATAACTCACCATTACCTTAACATATCATCAGGACTGACCTTTTTGTAAAGCATCTGTAACGGAGGTGGAGCACCCAGGGCTGTTTCCCGTGGGTGTTCTGCAACCTCTACTTCTCTTGGAGGAGGACTGGCTTCATTCTCTCATGTGTGGATGCTCGAAACAGGGCGGCGCTGACGATAGTCAGTACATGTAATCTTAAAAAGAAAAGAGATAAAGTTTTAAAGGACAGCATTACCAAATAAAACATGCAGTCATATTTTGGTCCTCATCAAGTGTGGATATAATATCTTTTCTCAGTTAGAAATGTATGATCAAAATGTATCAAGTGCACTGTATATATATACACATAAATAAAATATGTAAAATACTACACTCCCCAACCACACACACGTTCTTTACTTACACAGACACGCATATATTGGATAACCAAACATAGCTAACATCTAAATTACTTGATACATGTACACATTGCTACTTAATTACTTTCTGCAGATCCATACGACTGGTGATGCAAAAGATGAATAAATTATGCACCTATTATCCCAAATACTTGCCAAAACGGGGAAATTTCCCGAGAATCAAAAATCACACGATCCAACCAAGTGGTTCACTCTTACACTGACTTGTTTAAAAGTCAGTTGGAATTAATTTAATTAGGAATGAATTTTTAAATTCAACAATACCTTTAAAAATTTAAAAGGGGAAAAAAAAGAAAGAAAAAAAAAAAGGAAGCATTTTGAATTTTAAAAAAATTTTTAAAAAAAAAATTGAATAATCCTTCTTAAAGTTTATTCCTTTTAAAACACTTACCTGTCATTACTTCCTCATTTCTTTTTGGGAGGTCCCTTAAAGTTCTTTTAAAGTATACTTACAAAGCAAAAATTACTCAAACCAGTAATACTTACAGACTTCCAAAGCCCATCTCCATTTGTAGTAGTCCCAATCAAAATTTTTCTCCAATCGGCGCTATATTTACTGTTCGTTCACCTTCTACCAAAAACCGTCAAAAAAGAATGAATTACAAACAATCATTTTTAATGTTTCACATGTTTAAACTAACAGAATAGATGAATGCATCCTCCAATGCTGAATTTTTCAATTGTTAAAAAGAAAAAATGAGCTGAAACTGAAAAGGAAAAGGAATTTTTTTACTTTTTTGGGGGGGGTTGGATCACCATTTTGAATGGTTTTTTTTGTTGTTGTTTTCACCAAAAATAGATCAATAATGTTGGACGAGCACCTTGGGAAAATGTCTCTAGCATAAACGATAGTTTTATGGTAAACACTTCGGGAACAATAAAAATTTCAATATACGCCCACTCAATTTACACTAACATATTGCCAATAAATATGATCTCAGGGGGGAAATTTGTCTTTGCTACTTTAGCGTCTTCTTTTACAAAATTTAGAAATATTTTTGTTTTCTTTTAGGTTCTGATTTTTTCCTTAAAAAAAAAAAAGAAAAAAAAAAAAGGGGTTTCCAACAAATATCAATACATATAAAAAAAAAAAAAACTGTAAAATTCCGCACCAACCAACAAAAAAAACTACACAAAAAAAAAAAAAAAAAAAAAAAAAAAAAAAAAAAAAAAACAACAGATGAAAGGCCCTCTAAATTGGTTGGAGATGATGCCATGTACATGCCCCCAAACACTGTCCGTATTTTGTCTTAAATCGTTCAAACCTCATCTCTCACTAGTGTGAATTTTATGATAAAGTTACAAAGAAAAGTCCTAAGACATCCGGGAAACATATTACCACACCCTTTATAGTAAGTGCATGAAATTTACATAACTAACAATGGTTAAATCTTTGCAGGGCACCTTCAACACAGCAAAACTATTGTGATTTTCCCGGGAGGGTTTTCTTAAAAACAGACAAAAAACACAAATAAAACAAGCTTAAGGGAAGTCTACCCTGTGATACTAGATGAAATAAAAAATGAACTAATGATTTTAAGTGTTTTAGCAACACTTATAAGGATACAGTTGGTTTTATCCATGACATGTATAAAACATGACGTTTAAGGTATTCTTTTATTTTTATTTTGTGACAAAGCTATAGTAATGTCATATTTACTATATTCCCTTCGTAATAATTGGTTTTCATATGTTACACTTTTTATGATTAGGGGTGATTATTCACACTCAATAAACTTTAAAATTATCATAGGCCCTGAATCATAGAACTCACCAAATTTGAGAAATTTTGGAGTTTCTTCTCTTCTTTCTCTTTTTTAAAGGGTTTTTACTTTTTTTCTAATTCCCCCGGATCACTTTCCTGGGGTTTTTTGTTTCTTGTTGCATATATATGTCTATCAGTTTTTTTTCTTTTTAAAAAACTCATGTTCTTTGAATGTGTACTTCTAGCTGTGGGTGATCCCTGTAATTAATAAGGAAGTCAGGGTTATTTATTTTTATTATTTTTTTTAAAGCATCAACAGTTTCGTCTGTAGAGAACTTGACTTGGGTGAGATTTTTTTTTTCATTTTCTTGGGCAAAAAAAACCATGTGATCTGTTTCCTTTTGATCTGTGCAAAGGTTTAAGCCCCCTTTGTGTTGTTAGGATTCTTGATAACTACTCCAGTTTTTCCCGTTTTGGTTCTAGACCATGGTTGTGGGCTGTTTTTTTGATGAAATAGTTTTTTTTTGGGTAGCTGTTTTAAATTTTCTCCCATTTTTTTTTTGGATTTTTTTGTTTATTTTTATTTTTTTTTTTTGCGGAAGATCGGAGTTTCATAATTTGGTGGGCCTTTTTTCCCGCTAGATCTCATTTTATTCCTTTTATTTTTTTTACTGGGATCCTTTATTTTTGTGTTTTAAATTTGGTCCTTCGTTAGTGTGTTAAGTTTGTTTATTCGATATGATTTTTTGTATTTTTATTTTGTTTGTTTTGCCTGCATTCTATTTCGATCTGAAAAATTCTGCGTTTTTTTAAATTTTTTTTTTTAAAAATTTTTAAAGCTTTTTTATTTCGTACAGTTTTTCCCCCTATGAGAATGTTTTTTGGATCTCCAGATTGGTTATATTTTTTTTTTTTATATATAAGCTGTGTAAGCTAGGGTTTTTTTTTTTGACCATCTGTTTAAAAAATTTTGATAATTATAAAATTTTTTTTGTTTGCCTTTCCTAAAAGGAGCTAAAAAATTTTTTTTGAGGAGATCTTGTGAAAAATTTTTAATAAATTTATTTCATATTTTAGAAAAAGTCGTCCCCTGTGGAACGGGCGTTTTGGGATAAAGCTTCTTTATTTTGTTTTTTTTCTTCAAGTTTTTTTTTTCTTGACAGCATCTCTTTCTTTATGGGGTTTTATTTTTTTTATTCTATTTTGTTAATCTTTTTATGGGGAAAAAAATCGGGTTTTTTTAGTACTTTAACTCTGCTGCCTTCTATTTTTTTAATTTTTATTTTATGGGGTTTGTTTGTTAATGCTTGGAGGGCTATTACTGGATGGGCTTTAAAACATCCTTGCCATCCTAGCTGTGTTGGGATGGTCTCCAAATTTTTTCTATCCGTATTTTTTGGCGTTCGTAATTTTTACCGTATTCTATTTTTTGGCTGATGTAAATTTTCATAAAATTTCTTAAAGATTCTCTTTGGCTCCCCATTTATGGGTAAAATTTTTTCATTATGTCTAATCTTTTTTTTAATTGGGATTTTAAGGTATTTATGTTTTTTCCTTTTTAAATTATTTTGGCATCAAGTTTTATTCAATATATCGGTTTGTTAACCCAAAAGTAGTTTTGGTTTTCTATTTTAATGTTTGGAATGTAACTTTTTTTTTATTTGTAAAAAAACTTATCTGGCTTTTCGAAATTTATTTTCATTTGCCAAGTGGACCCATTTTTTTTACTTTTACCTTTTTCTATTTATTTTTTGTTCTATTAATTTTTTTTCGGTGTTTTTAATATTGTTATATCATCTGCATAAATTATTTTGGTTACTCTTTTGAGATTTCAGATCTGCATCATATTTTTAAATAATTTGGGCTTAAAGGTGCCTTGTGGGATTTTCCTTTTAAATTTACCCTTTAAATTTAAATTTTTTTTTTCCCCTTTTTTAATTATTAATTCTTTTTTTTAAAGGAAAATTTGTGTATTTTTTTTATATTGTTCCTCTTTTTCCCTTTTGCTTTTATTATTATGCCATGGTTTAAACCATGTCAATTTTTTTTTCAAGGCCTAACATGCTATTTAAAAGTACTTGTTTTCTTTAACTTTATTATGTATGCTATATGTGTAAGGCATCTTTGTGTTCTATTGGTCTGAATCCGCCCAGCCCCTAGTTAGTAAAGGTTTGTTCTAACCACCATTTAATCTTTTTGTGATAACCCCCTTCAAATATTTTGCCAATCGGATATTCGCTTAGAACCTGTAGAGTTAGGTTTTTCTGTTTTTTTTTGGTTTTAAAGGTTTACTTTGATTTTTTACTTGTTTTGGTTGTCCCTTCGTCCAATGTTGTTTTAAATAGCTTTTTAGGGTTTCCATGAAATTTTTTTTTGGTGCATTTTTAATAGTTCGTAAGAACTTTGCGGCCCTATGCTTTTTTTATTTTTTTTTGTTATTTTTGTTTTTTATTCTGGACTTTTGTTTTTAAGCCTTTTGTATTGGAAGTCAAAGTAATTTTTTCTTTTTTTTTTCAGTGGGTTTTTGGATATTGTTAAACCCTTTTTTTTTTGAATTTTTGCTGAATTCTCAGTCTTGTTTTTATGACGAAAAATGTTGATTTTGAAAATTTTTGGGTAGTCCATTTGATGTTTTGCCCTTCTTTTTTAATGAAATTCCATATGTTTCGAGGGTTTTTAAAGCTAAGTGGACAGAATTTTTCCCAGATTCTGTTTTTTTTTATCTATGTTGTTAGCTTTTGCAATAAATGTCCTTTTAATTTTTAATTTGTTTTCCGTATTTTTTTCTTTTTCCCTTTGTTTTTATGCTTGTTTCTTTTTTTTTTTAAATTTTTTTTTTTATTGTTATTCCACCAGGTTTATTGGTTTATCTATTCATTTTCAATTTTGGAAAGAAAAAATTTGTCCTGTATTCTTAAAAGCTGTTGTTTTTCTTAAAACTTTTGTTGACTCTTTTTCTTTAGATCTTTTTTGTTCGTTCCATCTTTTTTCTGAAAATCCTTTTCCCTTTTTTTCGGGTGTAAAGGTTTTTTGTTTATCTTTAATTGATTGTTGGATTCTGGTTTAAAAATTTGGCCCCGAATTTTTTTCTGTGACTTAGTTTGGCGTCCTATACTGTCCCTTATTTCCCCCAAATTTTTGATCTAATTTGTGTTTGGCCGGTGGGTTAATATATTTGTTTTTTTTTTTTTTAACTCAAAAATTTTTTTCCTGCTGTTTGCTTTTAAATCTTCCCGGTTCCTGGGTTTAAAATTGAAAAATCGCCTATTTTTAATTTTGGGTTTCCCAATTTTTCTATTAATATTCAGGCGTTGCAATTTGTTGCTGATTGTTGTTAAAAAAAAGTTAACCATTTACTTTGTAATTATTTTTAAAGCAGTGTTTTTTATTTTTCTTTAGCTATCTATTAAATCCCATTTTTTTAACTGCAAGTTTTTTTTATACTAAGCAAAACCCCCCTCCACTTGGTTTTTTTTTTGTCTTTTCTAATTATTCAAATATTGAAAGTTTACGTACGTTTTTTCCATTTTTCGATTTCCTATTTGGCCCGGTTTTTTTCTTTTAATCAAGTAGTTTTTTAAAGCCTTTTTTTGTTATTATTGATCTTGCCTTCCGTGTTTATTTTTTTCATGATATATTTTTAAAGTTTTTAATGGGCCAAATCATTTATTGCGTCTGTGATATTTCAAAATGAGCTGTTAGTCAAAAAAATTTGTTTCATCTTTTTTATTGTATTGAAAACCCCTTTAAATTTTATCCAAAAATTTTCCCTTTTTTTTTTTTTTCCCTTCTTCTCTTGTATTTTGGGGTTTTCTATGGATTTGGTAGGACCCCATTAAGGATTCGTAAAAATTGAATTAGGTTTTTTCTTGTGTTTTTTTTGGGTTTGATTTGACCTTGGGTTTTGATTGTTTTTTTGGTTTCTGGTTTTTTTTGAGTTAGCTTTTTTTTTGCTTTTTTTTGCAATGTTGGCATCCACGGTTTTTGATTTTTTCATATGGGGGTGTTTTACTTTTGGGGTTGGGGGTGGTTGAGTGTGTGCCCCTGTTGGGTTGGTTTTTTTAGGGGTATTGTCGGGGGAAATTGATTTTTTGTTTGTGTGTGTTTTTTTTTGTTTTTTTTGTTTTTTCAGGGGGATTTTTTGGGGGTGTTTTTGTGGTTTGTTTTGTTTTTGTCGGGGGTTTTTGTTGGAAGAAAATTTTGGTTGCATTGTCTTGTTTTTGTTTTGGGTTTTTATTTCTGTATTGTTTTTTTGATTTTGTATTTGTTGGTTTTTTTTTTGGGTTTTTAACCGTTGTGCCTTTAAATTTTTGCAGATTTGGGTTTTGGGATGCCCTGGCAGTAAAAACAAAAAGGGTCTTCTTGAATTTGTTTGAACGACTACATTTGCGCACTTTTTTTGTTTTGCAAGTTATGACCCTGCTATCTTAGACAATTATAACTTTTTTTTGAATGGGAAATTTAGATGATTTATAGAGATGCCCTATAACTATTCTTTCAGGCAGTGACCGAAATTTTTCAAGGGATCTATTGGGATCCACTTGGTTTCACCTTGTTTTTGGGTTTTTTTTCGATTATCCTACTTTTCGAGTTTGGCCCTGTAAAATTTGGTCTTATTTTTACTCTCTTCTTGCATTTTCAAGGGAAATATTGTCCAAAAAATGAAATCGTTTTCTCTTGAGCGGGTTTGGCTGATTCCCATTCCCCTTTAGTTTTCCTTAACTGGTTGATTTTATTTAACTTTACCAAATCTAAGCTCTTCCCCTCTCCATACCTAAGTATTTTAAATGTTATTTTTTGGAATTTTGGGCCCTCAATTTGCTTTGAAATTTGGGGTTTAAAATTTGCTGATTGGACTCCTGTTAATTTAGAGAACTACATTTTGAGGGGTTTTTCCGGTTTCGGCTTCTTTTTCCATGGTTTTTTTGGTATTTTCCGGGTGTTCGGTTGGCCCCCGGGTTTTTTTGGGGCCGGGTTTTCCGGGTTTTGTCGTTTTTTTTGTTTTTGGGATTGGGTTTTCGCTGTCGCAAATCACTATTTCTTCGTCTTCTTGCTTTGAACCATTCAGCCTTCACATTTTCCTTTCTCTCCTGGGGGTGGAGGTGGTTTTTTCCATTTACTATCTAAAACCTTTACAAGCACGGGGTTTACTCATGAGGTTCGTTCGAAAATCCCCCAACACTCGCTCACTAACGAATTCATTCGATTTGGTTTTTTTTGACTTACGTTTATAAAGCGGCCCGCTTTTTCGGTGTTAATCAAAACGGATTAACAAAAAAATAAAAAAACTACTTATAAAGAAAATTAATGAAGTATTTTTTAGCTTAATATTTAAAAAAGAAAAAACCCTTTTTATTTAATATACCGAATTTATACATCACTCTCTCGAATGGCAAAACCTGGTTTTCCCTTTCCAAATTCAAAGAAAAAGGGGCCCTTCAGCCTTTAAAAAACAATGAATAAGGGCCCCGAAGATAGAATGGCAAAATATAAAGAAAGCACCTGATCTCCCTGCAGCTTTGCAATTGGGGAGGGTCAGAATGGAGGGTAATTAGGTGTGGCTAACAATTTCTGCGCAAGAAAAGAAGTATATATATAAAAATATATATATAAATAATATATATATATTAAAAATTTTTAAATATTACATATATTGGTATATAAATAATATAAATGGGACCTATTAAAGATAAGTTAAATAAAAACCCCTTCTACTGTCTATCTATCTTCCTCTAACTAACTAAGTTTAAAATATAAATATATATAAATATATAAAATATTATAAGTATATAAATAATACAATGTTAAAATTGTAATTGTATATTATATAAAAATATATATAAATATTATATTAAATAATTTATAATATAAAATATATATATAAATATATTATGGTGATTGTCCCCCCCCCCCCCCACACACACCCGTCTAAGTATATAAATAATATATATATATGTTATATATTATTTAAATATCTATAAAATATATTATTAAATAAAACCAAAATATATGCCACACCCACCCCCACACACCACCACCCCCACACCCACCCCACCCCACCCCCACACACACACCGCCACACACACCCACACATAAAAAAATAAAAAAATCTCATCAAATATAACTATATAAATATAATATAAAAACTATATTCTAGATGTGTGTGTGGTGTGTAGTGTGAGTGTGTGTATGAAATATAACATCAATATAAATATATATATAAATAAATATATATAACTATCAATATATATATATAAATAAAAATTAATATATATATATATAATATACAATGTACAAGTCACATATACATACATATCTATTACTCTAATAACATATATTTAAAATAAATATTTTAAAAAGATTTAAATCTATAATAAATAAATAAAAATATAATAAAAATCCCATACCTAACCAACTAATCTAACAAAATATAATCAAATCTAAATAACAATATCAAACCATATAAATAAGTATATATATATATATACTAAATATATATATAAATCTAAATATATATATATATATAATACATAACAATATAATATAAATATATAAATATATATTTAATCTACAAAAACACACACCATATCCTACAAACTAATATAACAACAATAAAAACATATATAAGAAAATATCAAACTATATAACAAATCTTAATATATATATATACCAATAAAAACCAACCCCAAAAAACACACACAACAAATACACACACACCACACACACACCACACAACGCACACTCACATACATCTACACACACACACACACACACACACACACACCACACACACAACATACATACACAACAACACACACACCACACCACACCCTCTCTCTCTCTCCCTCTCTCTCTTTCCCCTCTCTTCTTCCTCTCTCTCTCCCTTACTCCTCCCTCACCCTCCTTTCCCCTCTACCCTCTCTCTCTCACTCCTCTCTTTTCCTCCTCTTCTCCCTCTTCTCTCTCCTCCCTCCTCCTCTTCCTTCTCTCTCTCTCCTCTCTCTCTCTCTCTCTCTCTCTCTCCCCCCCCCCCCCCCTTCTCTCTTTCCTCTCTCTCTCTCCACTCTCTCTCTCTCCTCTCGCCCTCCCCTCTCCTCCATCCTCCTCTCCTCTCCTCCCCCCCTTTTCTCTCTCTCTCTCTCTCTCTCTCTCCCTCTCCGCCCCCCCGCCCCCTCTCTCCCTCCTCTCCCCTCTCTCCCCTCTCTCTCCCCTCCTCTCCCTCCCTCTCTCCTCGCTTACCTCCTCTCTCTCTCTCTCTCCCTCCCCTCCCGCCCCCCCGCTCCTCTCCTCGTCCCTCTCTCTCTCTCCTCTCCTCTCTCGCTCGCCTCCTCTCTTTCTCTCTCTCTCTCTCTCTCCTCCTCTCTCTCTCTCTCCTTCTCTTTTAAAATATATAAAATTTATATTAATATATATTAAAAAAAAAAAAAAAAATTATATTATATTATATATATTACATTGTAATGTTTATTTCGATAAATATGGGTGTAAAACTATATATATTATAATTATATATAAATTTAAATATATATAATAAAATAATATTATTATATAAATAATATGTTATATTTTATATAAATATTTTATATATTATATATATAAAAAAATTCTATATACCACCACATAAAGTAAAACATATAAAACCACACACACACACACCCCACACACCACCACACCCACACACACCCCACCAACCACACACACAAAACACACCCACCACACACAATAATTATATGTATAAAATATATATATAATATTAATATATTATCTAAACCACCCCAAACACATACCATACACACCACACCACACACACACACCCACACACACACAAATAAATATAATATAATAATTATTAATAATACTAAATACATATATTATTATATTATATAATATAAATATATATAAAAATATTACACACATTATATATGTATAAAAAAAATATATAAATATATATTATATAATATATAATATATATATAAAATATTATATAAAAATATAAAAATTATAAATTTTATAAATTTATTATATGTATACACACACACACACCACCACACACCTACACACACACACCCCCACACCCACACCCACACATATATATATAAAGTATAAATATATATAAAAATATATATATAATATATATATATATATATATAAATTATCATATTAGTATATATATATGTATAATAAAGTATACACCACACACACCCCCACACACACACCATCACACACACACACCACACCCCCACACACACACAAAAACCCCACACACACACAACACACAAAATATATATATATATGTATTTATAAAATCACTATTTTATATTGTAAATATATAATATATAAAATATAAGATATGTATCAATACACAAATATTGAATCTATAATTATGAAATATTAATTATATGTAATCAGTATTTATTAAATTTTGTAATTGTTATCGAAATTTGAATCAAATTAGTATATCAAATAAACAAATTTGTAATCAATTATGATATTAATTATAGTAAATCTGTTTATTTGAGTATTAATTTATTATATCTAGTAATTAAATTATAATATTATATATATATATATATATATATAATTAAAATTTGTATTATATATATATATAAATTATATTATTATATATTATATAGAGAAGGAGAGAAGAAGAGAAGATATAAAATAGATATAGATGTTATTGATAAATACCAAATAAATGTATAGAAATAATTTTAAATAATGTTTTATATAAATAAAGTGAAATATAATATATATAATATATATATAATATATAAAATATAATATATATATATAAATATATGTATATACATATATACTATGTAAAACAGATGTTTATAATATATAATATATATAGATATATATATATAAAATTAAATATAAAAATATAATAAATATATATATATATTATAAAAAAAATTGGGTGTGGTGGGGTGTGTGTGTGCCCGTATTAAACATATATAAATAATTAAAATAAATATATATAAAATAAAATATATAATATATATATATTTTTATAATATAAGTTATAAAAATATATTATATAATACATGCATGTATACATATTTATATATATAAAATATTTATATTAAATATAATAATAAATAATAAAATTACATGCATATATGTATACATATTATCATAAAACACCCCAAAACCTAAATATATATATATTAAAAATATATAATAAAATATATATATATATATATATATATATATACACCCAGTTAAAAAAATATATAAATATATAATATATAAAAAAAATAAGAAATATATTGTAACATCATGTATATATATATAAAATTTAAAAATATATATAAATATATATAAAAATAAATATAAAAAATATTATTTTAAAATATTAAATAAAAAAGGGTTGTGTGTGGTGTGGGAAAATTTATAATTATACATATAATTTTAAAATATAATATATAAAATATATATATATATATAATATATATACAAATACACAAAGTAAATGACGCACCGCCCCCCCCACACCACACCCCCCACCACACACGCACACTCCCTACATACTCCACCCACAACACACACCCAAAACCCCCACCAAAAAACCAAAACTACATCCCCACACACACACACCACCCAACCCCTCACACCAAGCCCTACCACCACGCCCACCCACACCAAAACCACACACACACACAACACACACAAACATCTCCGAATATCCACACTCGGGCACCTTCACCCCATGAGATAAAAATTTCAGCCGATAAGGATCCGATTACGGCCACAATAACGTCAATCTATAAGCTTTGTTGAAATTTTTTTTGGAAAATGTTAAATAAGCTTGAAATGATGTGAAAAGACATAAGAAAATAAAAATTGTGATAAAAAAAAGCATAAACGAAATGGGATTGAATAAAAAATAATGTAATAAAAAGGGATGAAAACAAAAACGATAAAATTGTAAAACAAAGGGTAAGGAACATGGTAAAACTGAAAAACTATAATGATTTTGAAATTTTGATGAGGATGATGATGACTAATGTAATTAGTAAACAATAATAATCAATGAAAATAAAGATAATATTTGATAAAAAACAAAAATAAAAATAAAACTATGAATGAAAAAAAAATTGTTAACGATAAAAAATTTTATATAAAAAAAAGATGAAAATTAAGGAACTGGGTTCAATAAAACAAGGTATAACGACAAAAGGAAAAAAAAAAAAGTAATAAAATTATAAAAAAGCAACAAAAATGAATGAGAAAAAAAAAAGATAATGGGAAATAATTGATAAAGATAATGTTAACAAAAATAATGAATAATAATATTTAATAATAAAAATTTAAAAAGATAAAAATAACAATGAAATTATAAAATTTCCAAAAACAATAATATGATAATAATAAAATGTTTGGAAAAAACAAAAAAATGATGATGATAATGAGAGTAAAAAAAACAAAAAGATTTAACAAAAAAATAATAGCCCTTAGGGAAAAACAA
>NW_028234407.1:18272309-18292309 GCF_977035675.1 Penaeus japonicus
TTTATATAATATATATATATATATATACTTATATTATATATTATATATATATGTATATATACAGACCACACACACACAACTTCACACACCCTTATATAGCATATAAATATATATATATCTATATATTTATATATATCTATATATATATGAATATATATATATATATATATATAAATATATACATGCATGGTATACATATGTATATATGTATATAATATATATAAATATATATCTATTGTTAATATATCTATGATATATATTATATATATATATTATGCACATTTATTTATATAATAAACTTTATTCTTCATATCTACTAACAGTATACATATATTTGTGTATCTATACAATCTTTACAGCTTAAGCTATATCATCCTCTCTCTTTCTCCTCTCCTTCTCTCTCTCTTCATCGGCTCTCCTCTTCTCTCACTCTATAATAGATAATATATATATAATATATAGATCTATATATATATAATCTTATATATATAATATATATATATTACTAACATATCGTATCCTAATAATTAATACTCATAATTACTAGATATACATATAATTAATACTCATAATTACTAGATATACATATAATTAATACTCATAATTAGATATACATAATTAGATATACTAGATATACATAATTAGATATACATAATTAGATATACTAGATATACATATAATTAATAATCACTAGATATACATATAATTAATACTCATAATTACTAGATATACATATATTTGTGTATTGATACATATCTATATATTTATATATCTATATATGTACATATATAAACATATGTGTATATATACATACATATATATATATATGTGTGTGTGTGTGTGTGTGTGTGTGTGTGTGTGTGTGTGTGTGTGTGTGTATGTGTGTGTGTGTGTGTGTGTGTG
The DNA here is from genome assembly GCF_977035675.1 of Penaeus japonicus. NCBI lineage: Eukaryota > Metazoa > Arthropoda > Malacostraca > Decapoda > Penaeidae > Penaeus > Penaeus japonicus. Next base: position 18,273,213 of record NW_028234407.1, read on the forward strand.
TGTGTGGTTTTACATATTATACATATATATATTACATATAATATGTATAATATATATATATATATATATATATAGTTTTATATATTTATATATATCTATATACATATATATATGTGTGTGTATATTATATATTAATATCTATATATGAATATATATATAATATAATATATATATTCATTAATGTAATATTATATGTATGATATATAATATATTATTTAATATATATAATATATATATATATTATATTTGTGTGGTGTGTGTGTGAGTGTGTGTGTGTGTGTATGTGTGGTGTGTGCGTTGTGTGTGTGTGTATGAGTATTTTATATACTTATATATATATATATTATATATATATCTATATATATATATGTGTGTGTGTGTGTGTGTGTGTTGTGTGTGTTTTAGTGTGTGTGTGTGTGAATTGTGTGTTGTGTGTGTGTGTGTATATGTTATCATATATGTGTGTGTGTATATATGTATATATTATATATATATATATATTATAATATATAGTATATTAATATATATATATATATATAGATTTACACCACACATATATATACGTTAAATATACATATACATAGGAATATATATTATTAAATATATATATTATAAGTATATATATATATATATATATATATATATAAATATATAAGAGCGAGAGAGGAGAGAGAGAGAGGGAGTGAGAGAGATGAGAGAGGAGAGAAAGAGAGAGAGTGAGGCGAGAGAGAAGAGAGAGAGCGTGGGGAACGAGAGAGAGAGAGTTGAGGAGAGGAGAGAGATGAGAGATGAGGAGAGAGAGAGAGGAGTAGAGAGGAGAGAGTGAGAGAGAGGGAGGAGAGAGCGGGGGGGCGGAGAGGGGAGAGAGAGAGGAGAGAGAGGCAGAGGAGAGTAGAGAGAAGAGAAGAGAGAGATGGAGAGAGATGAGAGAAGAGAGGATGAGAGAGAGAAAGAGAGAGAGAGAGAAGAAAGAGGCAGGGGGGGGGAGAGAGAAGGGAGAGAGAGAGAGGAGAGAGAGAGAGGAGAGAGAGAGAGGAGAGAGGAGAGAGAGAGAGAGAGATTGGAGAGAGAAGAGAGAGGATAGAGTGAGAGAGAGAGAAGAGAGGGAGAGAGAGAAAGAGAGAAGAGTTGAGGGAGAGAGAGAGCGAGAGAGCGAGAGGGGGGACGGAGAGAGCGAGGAGAGAGAGGAGAGAGATGAGAGAGAGAGAGAGGAGAGGAGAGAGAGGAGAGAGATGAGAGAGATGAGATAAGAGAGCGAGGAGAGGAGCGAGAAGAAGAGAGAGAGAGAGAGAGAGAAAGAGAGAGGGGTGGCGGAGAGAGAGAGAGAATGTACATGCGTACAATTAGATAGAGATATAGAGGTAGAGGACGTAGATTGGTTCATAGATACATACACGTACATACTGACGTACACCGGATATATATATTTGTATATATATAATTATAATATAATATGATATATATATATATATATATATATATATATATATATCTATATATAATGTGTCGTTGTGATGGTATGTAGTGTGTGTATGTGTGTAGTAGTGTGTGTATTTGTGTGTGTGTGAGATATGTATATATATATACTACATATCTTATATATATATATATATATACAATTATATATAAACTAATATATATATATAAGTATTGTATGTATGTGTGTGTGTAATATGTATATATATATCTTATATATATATATATATATCTTTATGTATTTGATATATATATATATTTATATATATATTATATATATAGTATAATTTATTAATATTAACATATATAATATATAATTAGTTATATATATTATATATTATAATATATATATATATATATACGTCTTGTATGTATGTCTATATAATATATATATATATATAATATATATATATATATAATATATTATATATATGAATATTTAATATATATATATGTATGTATATGGTACATGTACATGTTAAATATATATAAATATATATATATTCTATATCTATATATATATATATATATATATATATATCTAATAGATATATATATATATATTATATATGTAACTATATATACATACACGACACACACACAACACACACACACTATATATATAATAATATAATATATATATATATAAATATATATTTATATATATATATATATATATATATGTGTGGTGTGTGTGTGTGTGTGTGTGTGTGTGTGTGTGTGTGTGTGTGTGTGTGTGTGTGTGTGTGTGTGTTACAGTGGTGTGTGTGTGTGCATATATATGTATATGTTTATTTATATATATATATATATATATATATATATATATATATATATATACCATATATATATATATGATACATATATTTATACATATGACTGTGTGTTGTGTGGGGGGGGGGGGGGGGGGTGTACAATACATACTATATATATATATATATATATATATATATAATATATTAATCAATATATCTATATATATATATATATATATATATATAATGTTTATATATATATACATATATACATATTACATATGTATATATATATATACTTTAAATATATATATATATATATATATATATATATATATATATACATAGATAGATAGATAGATAGAAATATAGACAGATAGATATGTGTATATATATACATATCTATATATATGTACATATATATATATATATACATATATGTATAATATATATATATATATATATATATATATATATATATATATATATATATATACATTTCTTTTCTTGCGCAGAAATTGTTAGCCCAACACCTCTACTACCCTCACATATTGACCCTCCCCAATTGCATAAGCTGCATGGGGAGATCATGTGCTTTCATATATTTTGCCAATCTATCCTTTCTTGGCACATATTCATTGATATTTAAAGACTGAATGGCCTTTTTCATTGAATTTGGCAAGGAACACAGGTCCTGCCATTCGAGAGATTGGATGTATAAAATTCTGTATATTAAAATACAAATGGTAATCTCTTTTTAATCATGTATATGCTACAAAATACATCCATGTAAATCTTACAGTTTAGTTAAGATCAGTTTTGATAATAATTTTTTACTTTGTTAATCCGTTTTGTTTACACTCGAAGTAAAGCGGGCCCGATTATAAACGATATATGTCAACAAAACCAAACTCCAGAATGAATTACGTAATAGTGAGCGATGTGTTGGGAGAACTTTCGAACGAACCTTCATAGAGTAAACACTAGTGCTTGTGAAGTGAACTTAAGATAGTAAATGGACAACAAACTCAATCCAAACCCAGGAGAGAAACCTGGAATAGTGAAGGACATGATAATAGATCCTCAAAGCAACAGAAGACGAAGAAATAGTGATAGCGACAGCGAAGGAGAGAAAAACCAAACCCCAATTCCCAAACAACCAAGAAACGACAACACCGGCAACACCGGCCGCAAAAAAAACCGCAAAACCCCGGGAAGCCAACACCGAAGAACACCAACCACACCCCAGGAAAATTACAAAAACAACAAACCATGGAAGAAGAAGACACAGTAAACAGGCAAGAAAAAAAAATTAAAAATGTAGTTCTCATAAGCTTAAAAGATGAGTAAAAATCAGCAAATTTTAAAAATACAATCAAATTGAAAAATGCACTAAATGAGTCAATATTTCAAAAATATATCATTGAAAATACTCTAAGAGTACTAGGAGAGGAAGAGCAATTAGATTTGAAGTAAATGATATAAATAAAATCAACCAGTTAAGTGAAATAACTAAACTGGGAGAATGGGATATAAAATGCAAACAACCAGCATCAAGCAGAAATTCAGATTGCAATTATGGAACAATATTTCCAATTGAAGTAGACATAGATCCAGAGATGATAAAAAATAAGACCAGAATACTACAGGGCACAAACTCAGAAATAGTAGAGATAATCAGAATAAAAAAACCCAACAAAGACAAAGAAAGTGAAACCAAGTGGATCCCCACTAGATCCTTAAGAATAACTTTCAAAGGATCACTGCCTGAAAGAATAGCTATAGGGCATACCTCATATCAAATCTATCAATATACTTTCCCCATTCAAAAATGTTATAATTGTCTAAGATACGGTCATGGGATCATAACTTGCAAAAACAAAAAAAGATGCAGCAAATGTAGTCAGTTCAATCACAACTTCAAAGAATGTACAAACCAACCTTTTTGTTTTTACTGCCAAGAGGAACACTCACCAAACACAAACTCATGCAAAATCCACTTAAAGGCACAACGGTTTAAACACACAAAACACAACACCTAACAACTACAACATCAAAAAACAACTACAAGAACTAAAACCAATACAAAAACAAGACAATGCCAACTCAAACCAAAACTTGTCTTCATTCACAAAAGACCAACAACAGAACAAAACAAATACACAACCAACAAAAAACACCCACCAAACACATCCCAAACATGAACAACACACAAACAAACAAACAACAGACAACACACCACAAACAAAAAGTCAATACCCAACAGACAATACACCCCTAATAAACACCCAACATCCAACAGACAACACACCTCTAACAACCACCCAACACCCAACAGATACCACACACACCCTAACAATATGCACAAACACTAAAACAAACAAAGTGGATAGCCTAACATTAGGACAAAGAACTCCTAAAAAGCAAAAAAAAAAACAGCATAACAATCAAAAAGAACCAGAATATTCTCCAAAAAAAAATCAAATCAAACCAATAGGTCAGAATCAAACCCCAAAAAAACACAAGAAAAAACCTAATTTCAATTAGACGAATCACCTGTAATGTGGTCACTACCAAACTCCAATAAGAAAACCAATAATACAAGAAGAAGAAGAAAAAAAAGAGGAAGAATTTTCTTGGATAAATACAATTAAAGAAGTTTTCAATACAATAAAAAAGATAGTAAACAATATTAAGACTAACAGCTCAATAATTGAAATCATAACAGACGCAATAAATGATTTGACCCCAATTATAAAAACAATTATAAAATATATCTATGAATAAAATAATACACTGGAATGCCAAGATCAATAATAAACAAAAAAACAGAATTAAACTACTTGATTTATAAAGAACAACCTGACCTAATAGGAATATCAGAAACATGGCTAAAAAAACAAAGATACGTTCAACATCAATAATTATGAAATAATTAGAAAAGACAGAACAAACCAAGTGGGAGGAGGTCTAGCATTATGTATAAAAAGAAACTTGCAGTTCAAAAAATTAGATTTAATAGATAGACATAAAGAAAAAATAGAAACACTCGCATTAAAAATAAATTACAAAGATAAATGGTTATACATACTTTTAACATACAATCCATGCAACAATATTGAAACAACAGAACTAGAATATTACATAGAAACAATTGGGAAACCCAAAACTAATAATAGGCGATTTCAAACAGTCATCACCCCCACTGGAACCCGAGGATAGATTTAAAATTAGCAAACAGAACAGGAAAAAATATTTTTGAGTTAATAAATCAAAAAAACTTAATACTATTAACCCCACCAGGCCAAACAACTAAAATAGATCCAAGAAATGGAAAGGAAACTACAATAGACCTAGTAATAGGGACGCAAACCTAAGTCATCTAGAAATAAATTCAGGCCCAAATTTAACCAGTGATCACCTACCAATCATAATAAAAGATAACATAAAAACCTATTACAAACCAAAAGAAAGAAAAGAAATGGATATTTAATGAATAAAGATGGAAAGATTATAAAAAAGATCTAAAAGCTAAAGATGTAACAACTATAAAGTCTATAGAAGAACTAACAGACCTTTTAAGAAACTACAGGACAAACTTATTTCAAATTCAATAATGAAAATAGAATAGATAAACCAAATAAACCATGGTGGAATAACAAATGTAAAGAAATTATAAAAAAAAGAAACAAAGCATATAACAAATGGAAGAAGAACCAAATAAGGAAAATCAAATTGAATACAAGACACTATTAGCAAAAGCTAAACAAATCATAGATAAAGAAAAAAAAGAATCCTGGGAAAAATTTGTACCTCACTTAGCTTTACAACCCTCCGAAAACAATATGGAATTTCATTAAAAAAATGAATGGCAGAACATCAAAAATGGACTACCCAATAATAATCAATAATCAAACCCATTTCAGATCAATTAAAAAGACTGAGATATTCAGCAAAGAATATCAAAAACTGGTTAACAATAATCCAAAAAAACTCCTAACTGAAAAAGAAAGAAAAAAATTACTAGACCTTCCAGATACAAAAGGCTTAAATAACAAAATAACGATCACAGAATTAATAACAATAATAAATAACACAAAAAATAACAAAGCATATGGGCCAGACAAAGTTCCTTACGAACTATATAAAAATGCACCATACAATATCATGGAAACCATACTAAAGCTAATAAATCAACATTGGATCGAAGGGACATACCCAAAACAAAGTAAAAGCTCAATAGTAAACCCAATACTAAAACCAAATAAAAAACCAGAAGAACCTAACTCCTACAGGTTCATAAGCAGAATATCCTGTATTGGCAAAATATTTGAAGGGATTATCACAAGAAGATTAAACTGGTGGTTAGAAACAAACAATTTACTAGACATAGACCTGACAGGATTCAGACCAAATAGAAACACCATAGATGCCTTACACATATTAGACATACAAATAAATAAAGCATTCAAAGAAAACAAGTACATGCTAGTAGCATGTATAGACCTTGAAAAAGCATTCGACATGGTAAACCATGATGCTATAATAATAAAAATGGCAAAACTAGGAATAAGAGGAACAATACTAAAATGGATACACAATTTCCTAAATGAAAGAACTTACATAATTAAAATAGGAAACCAAAATTCAAATAAGGGTAAAATCTTAAACGGAGTCCCACAAGGCTCACCTTTAAGCCCAACTCTATTTAACATCATGATGACAGATCTGAAAATCTCAAAAGAGATAACCAAAATAATTTATGCAGATGATATAACAATATTAACACACGAAAAAAATTTAATAGAAGCAAAAAATAAACTAGAAACTGGACTAAAAAAGATAAAAGAATGGGCTACCACTTGGCAAATGAAAATAAACTTTACGAAAAGCAAGATAATGTGTTTTACAAATAAAAAAATAGATCACATTCCAAACATTAAAATAGATAACCAAGAACTACAGTTTGTAACTAACCACGATATATTAGGAATAAAACTTGATGCCCCAAAATTAAAATGGAGAAATCACATAAATAACTTAAAAATACAATTACAAAACAGATTAGACATAATGAAAAAATTATCATCACATAAATGGGGAGCCAATAGAGAATCATTAATGAAATTTTATGAAATTTACATCAGACCTAAAATAGAATACGGAATAACAATCTACGGAACAGCCAAAATACAGGATATGAAAAAATTGGAGACCATACAAAACACAGCTATGAGATGGCAACAGGATGCTTTAAGTCCACTCCAGTAATAGCCCTCCAAGCATTAACAAACAAACCTCCCATATCAATAAGAATAAAAGAATTAGAATGCAGACAGATGATAAAGATACTAGAAAAACCTGATAATATGCCCATAAAAAGATTAACAAAAATAGACATAGAAAAATATAACCCCATTAAAGATAAGAGGAATGCTAGTACACAGAACAATAAAAACTTGCATAGAAATAAAACATAACATAAAAAGTAAGCAGTATACCAAACGTCTCTCCCGTTCCACCATGGAACGACATTTCTAAACATATAGAAATTCAATTTATTAAGAATTTCACTAAAGATCTCCCTCAACAAATAATTTTAGCTCAATTTAGAGAAATGGAAAACACAAAATATATAAATTATCAAAAAATATTCACAGATGGCTCCAAATAAAAGAACCTAGCTCTACATCAGCAGCTATATATATACAAAAAAAAAATATAACAACAATCTGGAGACTACCAAAAACATTCAAAGCATAGAGGCAGAACTGTACGCAATAAAACAAGCTTTGAAATATATACAAAATAACAAATTAAAAAACGCAGTAATTTTCTCAGACTCGAAATCAGCAATGCAGAGCATAACAAATCATAAAATAAAAAACTACAAACAAATCATATACGAAATACAACAAACATTACACACACTAAACGAAGACCAAAACTTAAACACAAAAATACAATGGATACCAGCTCACAAAAACATAAAAGGTAATGAAATAGCAGATCTAGCAGCCAAAAAGGCCCACCAAATAAATGAACTCACGATCATATCCAAAGACAAAAATAATATAATAAAAGAAATAAAACAAAAAAATCAAAACAAATGGGAAGAACAATTAAAACAAGCCCTATCCGAAAAAAACTATTTCATCAAAAACAACAGCCCACAACCATGGTCTAGAACCAAAAACAGGAAACTGGATGTATGTCTATCAAGAATCCTAACCAAACACACAAGACTTAAACAACATTTGCACAGACTCAAAATGGAAACAGATCCTACATGCAGATGGTGCCACCAAGAAAATGAAAACATAGAACATCTAACACTCCAATGTCCAAGATTCAACTCATACAGACTGAAACTGCTTGATGCATTAAAAATAATCAAAATAAATAATCCTGACATATCCTTATTAATTACAGGAGCTCATCACCCACCAGCTAAGAAGTACTACATTCTAAGACACATGAAGATCTTTTTACAAAGATCAAAACTGATAGACATCATATAAGCAACAAGAAATCAAGAAACTCCCAAGGAAAGCTGATCCAGGGAATATAGACATCAAAAGTCTAAAACCCTATAAAAGAAGAAAGAAGAAGAAGAAACTCCAGAATTCTCAAATTTAGCGTGAGTTCTATGATCTCAGGGCCTATGATAACTTTAAGTTTATTGAGTGTAGGAATAATCACCCCTAAATCATAAAAAGTGTAACATATGTAACCAATTATTACGAACGAATATAGTAAATGATGACATTACTACGCTTTGTCACAAAATAAAATAAAAGAATACCTAAACGATCATGTTCTTATACATGATCATGAATAAAACCAAACTGTATCCTTCATAAGTGTCATGCTAAAACACTTATATCATTAGTTCATTTTTAATTTCATCATAGTATCACAGGGTAGACTTCTCTCAGCTTGTTTATTTGTGTTTCTTTCTTGTCTGTGTTTAAGAAATCCATCCAGGGAAAATCACAATAGTTTTGTTGTGTTGCAAGAGTGCCATGCAAAGCCATTTAACCAATGTTAGTATATGTAACTTTTAATGCACTTCACCTATAGGATGTGGTAATATGTTTCCTGGATGTCTTAGACTTTTCTTCTGTTAACCTTTACTCATAAATTCACACTAAGTGAGAGATGAGGTTTGAACCGATTGAAGACAAAATACAGGACAGTGCTGAGGTGGCCATGATAACAGTGGCATCATCTCCAACCAATCAGATGGGCCCTTTCATCTAGTTTTTTTTTTTTTTTTTTTTTTTTTTTTTTTTTTTTTTTTTTGCTGTAGTTTAGTTTCATTAGGTTAGGGACATGAGGAAATGTTTTACAAAGTTTTTTTTTTATATGTATCTGATATTTGTTGGAACCCTTTTTTTTTTTTCTTTTTTTTTTTAAGGAAAAAGACATCAGAAACATTCAAAAGAAATCAAAAATATTTCCTCATATCTGTAACAGAAGACTGCATTAGAAGTAGCATAAGACATTGGAAAATAGAAGATACATATTATATTGGCAATTATGTTAGTGTAAGTTGAGGCTGTCGTATATTGAAATTATTATTGTTCCAGAAGTGTTTACCATAAAGCTATCAGTTGATGCTAGAGACATTTACTAAGGTGCTCGTCCAACATTATTGATCTATTTGTTGGTGAATAACAACAACAATAACAACCATTCAAAAAGATGAATTCCAAGCATAAGGGTTAAAAACATTCCCTTTGCCTTCCTTCAGTATTCCAGCTCATTTTTTACTTTTAACAATTGAAAATTCAGCATTGGAGGATGCAATTCCATCTATTAATGTTAGCTTCATCCATGTGAAACAATTAAAAATATGATTGTAGTAATTCATTTCCTTTGTTGGACAGGTTCTGGATAGAAGCTGAGGACGAACAGTAACTATAGCAGCAGAATATGGAGAAAGATTTTGATTGTACAAACACTGGAGCATGTCTGTGTGAAGAGTAAGTATTACTGTTTTGTAAGTATTATTGCTTTGTAAGTATTACTGTAAATGAACTTTCAGGTGACATCAATAAAGAAAATGAGGAAGTAATGAAGGCAAAGTGATTCAAAAGCAGAATATTCTTTAAGGATGGATTATTCGCATTGATACTTAATCACAAATGCTTCCTTTTTTTTTTCTTTCTTTCTTTTTTTCCTGTTTAATCTAAAAGGTTATTGTATTGAATATATATTCATTCCTATTTACAATGAAAATTCTAACCTGACTTTGAACTTCCAGTCAGTGTAAGAGTGAAACCACCTCTGGATATGGATCGTGTGATTGTGATTCTCCGAACTTCCCAGTCTGGCCAACAGTATTTGGGATAATAGGTGCAGTAATTATATTCATCTTTTGGCATCACCAGATCGCTAAGATCTGCAGAAAGTAAGTAGCAATGTTGACATGTATCAATAATTTAAGAAGTTAGCTATGTTTGGTTATCAATATATGCGTGTCTGTATAAGTAAATGTGTGTGTGGTTGGGGAGAGGTAGGTATTTTACATATTTATTTATGTGTATATATATACATGCACTTGTACATTTGAACATACATTTCTAACTTAGGAAAAAGATAATTATATCCAATATGAACTGCATGTTTTATTTGGTAATGTGTCTTACTTTATCTCTTCTTCTTTTTAAGATACAAGTACAATGGGACACTGCATCCACACATGAGAGATGAAGCCCCAGCTCCTCCCCCAAGAGAAGAGGTTGCAGAACACCCACGGGAAACCGCCTGGGATGCTCCACCTCCGTACGATGCTCTTACAAAAACAGGTCAGTCCTGATGTATGTATAGGTATGGTGAGTTATTGCTATATATTCCTGTATTCATTTTCATATGAAGATGATTATCTGTGTGAATATTTACATCTGGTGAATAGAACACTAGCTGAATTAAGGCTTGTGTGATTTCTTAAATTCATTATTTTTTTTTTATTGTTTTTTATTGTTATCATTATTATTATTAATTTCCTTTTTCATTATATTTTCTTCTTCTATTAACAGATATTAGTGTACTACAGAACTTATTTGTGTATGATTTTATTCATTATTGTTTTGCTTCCTTTTTTTAATTGCTTCCCTTCTTGTTCCTTCTTCCTCTGTCCCTTCAATATGCCAGATTGTTTGATTAACAAAGTAATTAGAGTAATTCTGTTACAAAAATATTGCTGCACTAATTGTCGTAAGTAGATAATCAAAGTATTATAATAATAATGGTAACAATAATAATGATAAGAATTTAGGGTATGGTGGCTGGCTCTTGTGATTTCAAGTCAAATTGTGGTTGTCTGTTTATTGTGATTCTAAATTACCCTATATGCAAGAAATGGCACCTTCCATTAACGGTGTGGGATTGACCCTGGATCATCAAGATTGCCAGCAGTCCAACAATACCAGAGCACTGCATAGCATTTTTACCCTATTTTTGCATGACTTATGACAAAGGACTGCAATTATCAACTTCATTTAGCAAAATACAAATTGTTTTCTGTGCATTCCAGGTCCCCCACCTCTGCCATCTGGTATCTCAGTCATTCATACAGACAGTAAGTGTAATAGTTTCTTCTCTTTCTGTCTTTTGTATTTATTCTACAAGCATAGCAAATGGATTCTGTGATCAGATTGATACTACAGATTATATATGTAATAGAACAGTAATACTGATGGTATATATGGTCATTATTGATGGTAGCAACATTTTAGAAAGAAAGAAAGATGATGATGGTGATAGTAATATTGATTTCATATTAACTATGATGGTGACAATTATGAAAATTGTAATACTAATGATACTAATGATTTTGATATTTTGGTTGTGTTAATGACATTATTAACCTGACAAAAGACAATAATTTGATAATAAAAACAATTATTCATTATGACAGGTCTGTTGACAGGTTATTTATTAAATCACTGTGTAGATTAAGAAGCAGCTCATTATAATTAGACAGCTAGTTTGCTAGTTTTGTGATTTCATCCATTGTTTTCAGGGTATCTGTATTCCTGCAGTCTTTGTTCAAATATGTGTGAAAAATATAGTTTTCATTAACCCATTCCCGCCGGGCCGTTTCGTCTTTTATGGCGTCAATGCCGGGGCTCTCGAACGCTTAGGCCTAAATCAATTATATCATTGACGGCGTATGACGGCACCCGTGCTATCATATTATATAATCGCCGTCTGTGGCCGGCGGCCGGCGGCATTGGGTTAAATTTAGAAGTTAGTAACTCAATATGTACATGCTTTTCACCTAACTCTCCCTTACTATCAATTGTTCCTTGATAAATTTTGTCTAAAACCCAAATCATCCATAGACAGCCATGATTAACACTCAACCTTCAAAAAAGTATTGATATCTGTCCATTGCAGGTTTTGTGCTGCTTTTAAATAAATTTGCTTTTCCCATTCTACAGATCCCCCCTCTTACAATGATGTGATAAAGATGGACAGAGAGGCACAGAAAGTCAAAGCATCACACAGCAAAGAAGCACAAGGCCCAGAAGAAAGTGGGAAGAGAAAAAAATCAACAAAAATTGACCTTGATGTGGAACAAGGTGGGCAGTGGGCGCTAAAGATGTAAATGAAGGATCGTAGACTCGAGATCCAATGACTATCAGATGTTACTCACTAGAGTTTGATGTACAAGACCGCATTTATGTTTTTATTCCTTGGAGTAAGAAATATATACTAGTATTTATTTATCACTAGGCATAAAGAATACATGTCAGAGAAAAACTCCTTTGTCCCAGTACCTGCCATGTTATTATCTGTTTCACAAGTAGGAATCAATTGCATGTCTCAAAGGCATCAGCTTCATGCCCTTAATTGCAAGTGCTTACCTCTCAACACCCTGTCAATTGCTTTGTCATTGGTAAGGCTTTGCAACAGTAGTTAGAAATGCTTTAATTGATTCATTAATCAATGATAAAGCTAAATAAATGCTTGCATCATAGGTATTGGATTATCTCAGGAACTGATGCTGCTATGACTCTTGTTTCATATTTATCATAATGTCATAAGTAGAGTAGGTAATGGGAATACTGTGTATTTTACTGTGCTTTATTTTAGGAAGTCATAAGCAAGTAGATTTACTACTTATTGTGAATTTTATGCCATAGTCACAAGAATTCTCCCCTTTATCTTTCGACATGGCTTTATACAAAGACCTTGTCTTTGTAGATGTGCTCTTTCCATTGCTAAACTATGCCTAACAGCCATCCTTTAAACTGTCTACAAAATATGCACAATCGATGGACACATTCGTAACCCTTATTATCTTTCTAGCTAACAACAGATGTATGCTTCATATCATAGAAATATCTTTCTTCCTCACTGGCAATGGCTTCTTAAAGCCATAATCATTCAACCTTGAACAGATAAAATCAAGATACACATCTGAAGGATATATCCAAATGTGTCCCTCACAAAGTGTCTTGGCTATTTCTCTAACAACTAATGTATGCTACAGTTATGAACAATTACTCTTTCTGCCTAAGATCCGATAAAAATCTAAAATTGATGAGACAAAATCAGATAAAACCCATTTTCATGTCCAGAACGTACACTGGATCATACACTATTATATTTTCTCAAACCAAACCTGATACCAACTTCTGAGATCCCCACAACAAACTAAAGAATTTCCCAGGATTAGGAACAAAAAATGTTTTTCTACTTCATGTAACTTCTTTTCGGATGTTACACATAACCTATTATGAAAATATTTGTGTGTATGTTTGTATTTTCAAAATATTCACTGTATTTTTTTTTTAATATTGATCATTTCATAAACTCATTAACCCTATGATGACGGTGCGTCACACTCGTGTGACACATCTAAATTCCCGATGCCAGGGCGTCATGCCAGTGTGACGTTTCCAATGCAATATTGCAATGGCCCGGCGTAGGGGTTTTCGCTTAGCGCATGCCCCATCGGGAAAGGGTTAAGAGGTTTTTGCTTAACAATCATTTGCTTATTGCGCAATTTGATGCAAAAGTAGGAGGCCATGAAAAAATTATCTTTCTTCCTGTCACAAAACAACGGTAAATGATTCCTTCCAAATAACTCTCAGGTTCTAAAGCAAACCAAGAGAATGTTGCATTCTAAATTAGCTTAAATGCAGTATTAAAATTCAGAGCACCAAACCATTGGCAATAGTCTGATAGGATTTAGCAAGAGAGCTTTGTCAGAGAATTGTCAAAACAATATATTTGTAAAGTTTTTTTGTGAAAATAATGGAAAAACTTTCTCTGTGTAGTAACAGTTTTTGTTGGATGCATATCAATTTTTTTACTCTGTCTTTGTATATCCTCATTTGTTCAGAAGAGAGATGCTTTGTTACAGTGCCTTTCACATTAGGTTTTAAGTCATCTGTTCTGAGACCTGATGGCATATTTTCACATATAATGTGTGATTGTATGTTTATATTGACTTATTTTAAGTTCTTTTTGTGACTTAACTGTGATTCTTTCAATGTGCCTGAAAGATGGATCAGTAATATTTTTTTACTGCATATACAAAGTGTATTATTGTTATAAATGGCTATAGTCAAACCAAATCTAGTCAGGTGATTCAAATTTATAGTAGTTATATAGACTAGTCATTTTAAGTAATTAAATTTGATTAAATGTTGAAAACTTTCATGACATTTTGACTTCAATATCCCTTCCTTAGGAATAACATGAGAAATTTTACCCCCGTCATGATATGTATAGAATGGTTTGCAAAGCATATAGAGTACTTACCAAATTCATACTGTATTTGTGTGACTGTACACCAAGCCCCATAACCTTTTTATTTTTGTACACTTTCTCATGTTCATGGAGAGAATGGCCCTTTGGCACATGTGGAGCAAGCATCTTTATCTTGTAGAGGTCTACTTGAAGTGTTTAATTAAATGAGATTTCCTTCCACCTAGGAAAAGTGGGAGATAATGCTTCAGGTTTCCAGCATATTGCAAATTTGCCAGTTTCTTCTCTCATGATCCCATTTGGGTTTCCAACATTTTGTTTGATTAGTTTTTTTTCAAGTTTTTATTCACATAGTTCTTTCTATGTTAGTCTTTGGTATTACAGAGGAAATAGGCCCCCAACAGACTATATCCACGTTTTATATTACTTGTAATATACACAGTACAAGGTAAATACTTGCTATATAGTTGTTATACTGTATTGTTTTGGGAATAATAACAAGAAAAAAATCTGTGTATATTCAGTACAGATGCAATAATTTTAGACCAAACTACATGGTACACATCAGTAACATTGTAACATTTCCTTTCCTTCAACACTTACAGACTTCTTTTGTTTTATGATGTGAAAGATAAATACATACAATAAAATTAAAAATATTTAGGAAATATATATATACAGAAAATATTGTAATGCATTAAACAGATGGAAAATGTTCTTTTTCTGCCCACGAGGTCTGGTGCAAAGGTTTTCGTAATTAGGTAAGAAACTAATCAGATCTCTACTGAGCTGACTTCACATTGTGCAACAGTTGCTCAGCACATCCAATGACCAAGTACTACAGCCAGGTATGCTTAAATATAATTTTATGCACAAGAATTAAACTTAACCCATTGTGGACGGGTGTAATAACATAAATGATGCAGGAGCTTTGGTCTGACGATGGACATCATGATGCATGTGATGTTCGGGGATATTGGATCACTATGTGATTTTATTGTGCTGTGAGTAATGAGTGAGTGATAATAACAATTGCAGCCGTAGTTACTATAATTTCAGTAATATTAGGCAAAATAAGTTTCATCTAACATCCAAAACCTGGTTGGCACCACTTTCTTCTAGCACCAGCAGGAGAGAGAGCCTTGAATGGCACCCATTCATAGTCTCTAGCAAGCACTATCTTTATAGAGTGATGGTACACAAACTGCCAACTTCTTGCTCAAAAGTACAGCCAATGAAGGATGTGCAGGCAGAATGAGAAGAGGAAGGTGACTCTAACCATGCCCAGGTCTACAATGTACCCCTGTGCCAAGAGGGATACCTTTTACTGTGGCACTCACAGTCATAAGCACAAGATTCCTTCCTCTTCCCTACCTCTTCATGTTATGTTCATTGTGGAAGGTTATATGTTTTGTAATCATTCATGAGAGTACATGAATACAAAAAAATAAAGTAGTTTTTTGTCCTCTCATAAAACAGCAATATTTCTATCACAATGAGTATAAAGAAAATAATGAGCTGATATGGACCCTATACTACAATTTTAGTCAACTGCAGCATTGATTGATAGAGCCTGTCATATAACACATATGTCTCTCAATACAACAGAACACACAAAAATGGCTCTAGTTTTACAATGAGTGACTGAAAAAGAGTGGGAAGTCAAGGTATGTTGCATGAAGCTGCCTCACTCTGAAATGAAATTCCTCCTGGAGATTGGGCAAGCAAATCTATCCCATCCACAATAGATTAATGCTCACCATACAGCATATTGAGGTCAACCTGATGGGAGCTTTGTTTATTTATTTATTTTTTTTCCTGATTTGCAGTTTATTTTTTCTGTCTCTACCCATTAATTTATAATTGTGTCTTTTATTCAAATCTCATAGGTCCAGGATTTGTCCTTTTCAGAAAATACCTTCAGCAGTCACACATCCCTCAACTTTTTAATCTTGATACTTTTCTATTTCAAGTTCTACTTTATCATCTGACATTATTTACATTGTTGACTGCTTTACTTCATGGCTTTCATGAAGTATTCTTTCCTGAAATTATCTTCTTTGGCCATAATATTTCATATATAGCTCAATTGGGACCTTTGCCAAATAAAAAATGGCACAGAATGTGGTGCATCAAGGGAGTCCATAATGGTGCTTGAGATCTCTGGGTAAGAATGCTGGTGGTAGTTAACCCGTTGCTTACCCGGGATAGATTTGCTTACCCAGGCAGCTTCAGCAACATACCTTGATTTTTCCCACTCCCCTTTAGTCACTCATTGTAGAGCTAGAGCCATTTTTGTGTTTTGTTTTGACTTATCTGTCATATCACAGGCTCTATCAATTCTGCAGTTGACTAAAATTGTAGTTCAGGGTCTATATCAAGTCATTTTTTTCTTTATAATCAATGTGATAGAAGTATTGCTGTCAGGCGAGGGCAAAAAGAACTTTATTTTTTCATATTTGTGTGCTGTCACAAACGAACAAGAAACTTATAACTAGGGCTGTGACATTATGCTTTTGGCATAAAGCATATTCTTTTAGCATATTTCATTTTAAAGAATATGCTTTTCATAGGCCATTTTAAAAGAATATGCTTTTTATAAAAAAAATATGTTTTTTATGTAAACTCTATTCTTTTTACTAAAAATCTATGCTTTTATACGCCAGATGAGTAAATTCAGTGTGTTTTGTTCACAAAATAATTCAAGGATGCGGCTATAATAGAAATATAGAATACCACTACTACACTATTTTATTTACGCCTTAAAACTGCATGATAAAACGAGGGAAGAGGGAAGATAAACGAGGAGGGGGAGGAAGGGAGGGAAATATGGAGAGGGGGTAGGAAGAGGAGGAGGGTACGAACAAGGGGATGAACTATGTGGTTGGAGCTTGATTAATTTATGTTCGTTTGGAGAGACGTTTAACTTTCTCCTTTTTATAGGGAGAAGTGGCATTATTATGTACTGTTGATGATTCACAACACATTGGGATAAGAGTTTGTTGCAGTTATTTCAGAAAAAGCATATTTTACTTATAACCATGCAAAATGAAGATAACATGAAGAGGTAAGGAAGAGGAAGGAATCTTGTGCTTATGACTGTGAGTGCCACAATAAAAGGCATCCATACTGGCACAGGGCATTGGGCATGGTGTGAGTCACCTTCCTCCTCTTGTTCTGTCTACACACCTTCCATCTGCGGTGCTTTAGAGCAAGAGGTCTGCAACTTGCTATGCGCCATCGCTCTATAGAGATAGTGCTTGCTAGATGGGTGCCATTCAAGGCTCTCTCTCCTGCTGGTGCTAGAAGAAAGTGGTGCCATCTAGGTTTTGGATTTGAGTTGAAACCCATTTTGCTTAATATTACAGCAGTTATAATAATTATGACTGCAATTGTCAACATCACTTACTCGTTACTCATAGCACAATAAAATAACATAGTGATCCAAAATCCTCGAACGTCATGACACCAACCGTCAGGGAAGAGCTCCTGTGTCATGTATGACGAAAAAACACCTCACCCATTGTTAACAGGTAATACAGGGCAATTTGTGTTTCTATCAGTTAAAAACAAGAACTTCTTTAACCCAGACATTAAAAAGAGGCTCATAAAATTATTTCCCTGTTTGCACAGCCTTGAAGTTGAATGTAAATATCACCTTTGCCTAAAACTACTCTCTTATTCAGCAGCAAATTTAATTGGCGCAAAGTCCTTCTGTTCAAAGTAACTAACTCCTTTACTCCACTTCCTGTTAGAAAATGAGTAATTTGCCTTGCTCCAACTCAGAATTCCTCTGCTCAGTTTAAGATAATAAAGATAAAAGATCTGGTAGTTGATGATATCACAGAAGTTACCCTTCTATTGTTATTGTTTTATGCAATATAGTAGGATCTGAGGTAAACTGGCAATATTCATGTAATTGGATTCACAACAGATACATTAACCCATTTGCAATAGGGCAATTATTTGCCTAATGCTGCTCCTGCATGAAGATAACAAGTATAGGTAACCTCCACATGCGAGATCTCTCCTGGTTCGTTGTCCACTGTACCTCTCAGAGCATTTTTCACCAGTTGATTATAAGGGATGTTGAGAGGCATAGTGAAATATTCTAATGACATGATAGCACATCATCCA
>NW_028234407.1:18297309-18299809 GCF_977035675.1 Penaeus japonicus
GATGATGGTGATCCACACCTTCCTATCTGCTGTGACAGAAGCTTCGCACGAGCCTTTGTTTCATTGGATGAATTTTCTGTAGCCATGTAAACTGTATGAAAGAGTCTCCCACACAGTTCCCGAGGGTCTCGAGGAACATAATCTGCTTGTGACACAATTCGACGCACATCCTCCAAAACCTGAGAGTATATACAAAGATTTCCAATCACTGGGCAGGCAGAGGCACTATATTTTTTTTCCCAAATCAAAATCAGAAATTATGTATCACCCTAAAGAATTCAAGTATAAAAAGCACATAATTCTTCAAACTAATCTATTTACTAACAATAAAATGTGTGATGTCCTAACCATATCTGCTGAGCAGAAAATTACTATTAATACATTATATCAAAGTTTGACTGCTAAACAACCCAGCTTTAATATGAAATAGTGTTATCATGAAAAAAACAACAGTTTCTATTTGGTGCAGAATAAGGTATATTGATAAAAATAAACAAACAAAAATTGTTTGAAAATATGATTGACACTATAAAAGAAAAAGGGTTAAGTAGTATAATGCACTTTAGAATAATTCTTATTCAACCTTATCTATGATTGTAGGTTAGAGAGACACATAAATAACAATACTTAAATAGAAACACTTGAAAGCAGAATTAATATTTGGTGCTTGGTTGATATCACAAAGAAAATGGATTTAAGATTTATAATACACGTCAACCTCGAATCATTCTTAATAACCGTGTTTATGTATTCAAAAGCTTCTCTAATTAACACACCATCACACTATCTAACTCTTCCAAAACTTTTTCACCTGTTTCAAATGAATGATGTTTGTATTTAAAACAGTTTAGTGAGTAAAACAGATGACAATGGTATATACCTTCTCTTCCCCGCTTGCAACAGCCTTTACCACCAAGTTACACATTGAATATACAATTGTAGCAGTGGACGACGAATCAACACCCCCAGACAATGGCAAGAGGAATCCTCCCTGACCAGAACGACGTAGGTAATCCCATAACCAGCATGCTGGCCCATAGAGGATTTCTTCCTCTGGGGTTGGAAGTTTATAATCAACAGGTGAGCATAATGGAAGGAATATATCATCGTCATTGGAGAGAGCAAAGTTGACCTGCAGAATAAGGTAAAAGGATATTAAACATACAGGAAATGCAACTTTATGTATACTTTTGTAAGAATAATTAAAAATGCATTTTCATTTAATCATAAACTTCTATAAGGAAAGGAATTTCATATCTCTATACTAATACATAACATGGTAAGGGTTAATCAGCTACAAACAATCTACAATTATTCCACAGCACCTGTACACGTGGATAAGCCTGACTCTGGGATGCATGTAGGCACCGACTGCGTATCAGAGAACGATAACATCGGATTGATTCCAAGTCAACCGTAGCAGTGACTATTTCAACTTCAGACAAACTGTATGGAGTCGTGCGAGCAATGATTGACCCATTGAGACCAATCATGGAAATTCCAGAGAAGTATATTCTATCTCCTGGAATATACAATGGGTTACATTTTAATGGCAGGAGAAAAGCCATCATGCTAATACAGGCAATCACACAAATAAAATATATACAAGACAAACACAAGGTCAAGCAGGTTTAGTACAGCAAGATGATCAGTCTACTTGCCATCACATCCTCTCAAATTGGCAAAAACATAACAGCCCCCACTTCTAGCTGTTGCAGACTTGATAAGATCCTCAGACACATGGCTTTTGCGAATTTCTGTGTAAGAGCCAGAGCCATTCACAATGATCTCTACTCCATCCAGAGCCATGGGAATATGGGAACTGTGGAGAAGTACTTCAGTTATTCATAAGCTTATGTATTAACTGTATCACCATCATTGGACATAATTATGTTTCTGATGTGACTCTAACTTGATGCTTTGTCTAAGCGCATTGATTGAACAACAAGAAACATTGAGTTTAACATATGTTCATGAGTATTTTATGCTGTTAGTTTCAACGATGTCCTTTTGTAGGTCTCTGAAGATTCATGTTATTTGTCAGAACTTCCAATATTTAAACTAGATAAATAATAAAAGAAATGCATATCATGAACTTGTACATATTCTGAATTCACTCAACATATTTTCAGATATCCAAGGTACTTTTTGATTTAACGTAACAAAGACAAACCTTTCTGGGTTCCATAATTCTTCACATATTTCATAGCCTACACAGGTGTCTCTAGTAGCTATAACAGCATCTCCAAATGGGACTGTGATCTGCCCTGTGATCTTACTGATCATTCGAGGTAGATAGTGATCCTCTACTTGGCGAATCTGGAGGGATAATTATTACTTAGGAGACATTTCTCTAAAATATTTGGCATAATAAGAAGAACTAGAAGGTATATATAAATTATGATTGAGACCATCAACACCATTACCATCAAATTCTATATTCAATAAATACTACTATATTACTAAAATTACCTTTCTCCAAGCTGTGAAATATCTTGTT
>NW_028234407.1:18334713-18337213 GCF_977035675.1 Penaeus japonicus
AGCGTCCATCCGAACTGCCAAAGGCTTCGATAGTGTCGCGACTTCCTGAGTGCTAAAAAAAAAAAGAAAAAAAAAAGAAGAAAAGGTTATCAATGGAACCAACCGCCCAAGAGTTTTTGTTGATGTTTTTTTCGGAGTCGCTTAATGTTAGTATTTTTGTTGCGATTTGTCTTTTGTCAAGGTTGATCATTATGGTTGATAATGTTGATGGATTGAAGATGGCAATGGATGATAATGAGAGAGAGGAAGATAATCCAGAGAGTGATAAGACAAGAAGAGAAATTATACTACTATTAATATTAATGATGATAATAATGATAATAATGATAATTATAGTAATAATAAAAATTGCAATCAAGATAGCAATTCTGGTAATTATAATAGCAATAGTAATAATATTGATATTGATAATGATAATGATGATAACACCGATAATGTTTATGATAATAATGATAGTGATTATAAAAGTGGTGTTGATGTTGATGATGATAATAATGATAATATTAATAGTATTGATGGTGATAATAATAATATTAATGAGAATAATGATGATAATAATAGCAATGATAATGGTAATAATGATAATTATTATTATCATCATTATCCTTGTTGTTGCTATTATTATCATCATTATTATCATTGTTAACATTATTTGTATCATCATTATTATTGTTATCATTATCATCATGATTTTGTCATCATCATGATCATTCTCAATATCATTATCCCTACACTCATCATTATCATTATCATCATCGTTATTACTATCATTGATATTCCTTTTCATATTTACTATCATTATATACAGAATACAGGTTTCTGAGTAGGTGATCATCTTGAGAGCTGCAATGCATGCAATTGGTAATCATATTTGGGATCTAATGAACAATATCCTCTGTTTTTTTGTTTTTTTTTAATTAGTAATTGTAAGTATACCTACCAGGTGAATGACCCTGCAATAACAATATCATTTCTGGGGGGGGGGGGGGGGGGTGGGTGGGGGGGGGGGGGGGGGATGGGCGGGGGTGGGGGGGGTGGGGGTGGGGTCTATCGTCTTCCCATGCCCTTTTTCTTGTTCCGTTTCGTTTCTCCTTTTAGGTCCGTTATCCTCCTGTTCCTTTCCAGAAGAATATGGAAATGTCTGAAATATCATAAATGGGGAAATTATTAACAGAACAAAAAAACGGACAGATCAACCAAAATGTGAAAATCACAAAAAGCCCAATCAGATAAACACAAATCAACAGTGTAATCACACCACAGCACGGCGGGAGAATGTAGATAATCAAAGCATGATGAAACGTGAAGCGCCATCTTGATTGCTTGGACATAAGTAACGAAAAGAAGGCGGAAGCAGCAACAGAGTAACAAAGCGGGATGGAATCAGGACACGAGGATTGCAGGAGGTGGTGGGTATTCATTGAGGTGCTGTGTTGGAGTGGAGTGGATGGAGGCGGGTGCTGTTAGTGTGGAGAAACTATGAACGCACGTCAAGTGTGTATACTTGGGTAAGTATTGTTTATATGCATATGTGTGTACGTATGTATGTAAATGTATACTCGTATATCTATATCTATCTATCTATCTATCTATATATCTATATATATATATATATATATATATATATATATATGTATGTATATGGATGTATATGTATATATATATACATATATATATACATAAATATATATACATATATATATATATATATATATATATATAATATAATATATATATATAGCAATATAATATATACTATATGTCGTAATCAAATATATGCATATATATTCATATATATACTATATATATAATATATATATATATTATATATATATATATGATATATATACATAATCATAATATATATTATGTATATATATATATATATATATATATATATTACTACGATACATATATATATATAATATATATACTATATATATATATATAACGCTTATATATAAGATAACATATATTATATAATATATATGTATGTAACGCGTCTCTCTCTCTCTCAAACTCTTCAAGAAACATCTTCTCAATAAAATCACAAATAAACAAACATCTCTCCACTCTCTCCTCTCTCTCCCTTCTCTCCTCTCCCAAAACTCTCTCCTCTCATTCACATAAACAATCATCATGTAAACTATCCAATCTCATCAAATCGCAACAAACACTCACCATAACACTCTCAGCAATCGTACATTCACTACTCATAACAAGGATCTCTCTCTCTCTCTCTCTCTCTCTCTCTCTCTCTCTCTCTCTCTCTCTCTCTCTCTCTCTCTCCCGCCTTTCACGGCTGTCGTGGAGAGGAATTTCATCGGCTTTGAAGAAGAAAATGGGTCGAGTGACGGAAGCCTCCGTCAATACAGCTAAAACCATGGGTAAACATGTCCCTAAATCGCCTCTAAGTCATGCCAAGATACGCAAGATGTACAGATTTAGATTAAGTGGTGTTATTTCATGATGGTAAGTGATGTTATGTTATGTAATATTT
>NW_028234407.1:18364713-18372213 GCF_977035675.1 Penaeus japonicus
CAAGAAGGAAGGAGAGGGAGGAGGAGAGGCGATAGGTTGAGAGAAAACAAGAAAGAGAAGATAGGGTAACAGACGGGAGTAAGAAGCGGAAAGGAGAGACAGATAGAAAGAGAGAGAGAGAGAGAGAGAGAGAGAGAGAGAGAGAGAGAGAGAGAAGACAAAAGAACAACGAAAAACCAACGTGAACACTGAAAGGAAAGAGAGGTAATAGAGAGAGGGAAGGAAGAAGCAAAGGTCACCCAAAACGGAGCATTCCCACGCAAGGGTTATGTCGTCCAGGCTTTCTCGTCACCCACGTCTTTGGTTGTGGCCTTCGCTCTCTTTGTCTTCCATTTCTCTCTTCATCTATCACTTATTTATCTACTTACCTGTCTATGGATTATCTATTTACATAATTGTTTTATCTATTGGATGATTTGTTTGCTTTGTTATCTTTTGTGAAGAGTATTTTTATCTGCTTTATTTCCTTAAGAATTAGAAAAAAAAGAGTTAGAAGGAAGCGTAAGACAACTAAGACGAAGGAGACCCAGCTCGTGTTGAGAAAACAGACACATCTTTTCAGAAATTCTAATTTAATTTTCCGGAAACACGTCCAGATTATATACTCTTCACATATTCTCAGATTTCCGAAAGGTTAGTGGAGGTTCAACATCTCGGTTCCAGAAGGGAACGAGCGCAACAAAGGAAAGATGTACGCAATTTATCTGAAAAGTAAGAGAAGCCTTCAGACCTTTGGTATCGTTGAAGGCCATGATTTTTGAAAGAATGAGAAACGGGTACATGTCTAGTGCTCGTTCAACTCAAAATGGGTCCTCTGTCTTACAAAAAAAAAAAAAAAAAAAAAAAAAAAACTCAAAGGTAAAACATCCTAACGACTGAAGGGAATAAATCGTATCTATGTTGCGTTATCCAATCACCTAATGGAGATAGCGGAGCTCAAGGCAACATTGGGCAACAAGGCAGACCGGCTTTGGATACAGATTACGTCACTGAGTAATAATATATATATCAGGTGTCGTAAATAAAAGCAAAGGTGGTGACACACATGACACAAAGGAAGAGAAAATAAAGATATTATCACTGTCGTTTTAATGGGGGGTTTCTTTTGTTGTTTGCTTGTCTGTATATTGTGAATACTTCAGTCATAATCGATAAAATTATTATACGTATCATACTGATATATATATATATATATATTCTTTTTTTTTGGGGGGGAGGTCAGCATACCTCATCACCTCATCATAATGAAAATACAGAGAATCTAAAACCCAACACATATTTATTTCTTTAGAAGAAGTGCGTACTTACTGAACTATATTCGTATATTCTATAACCATAAAAATATAAATTTACAAAGGCTGTGACAGCGCGTATCTGAACCAACCCAGTCAACACAAGTGATTACGTGCACTTTCCCTCGCACTGCCCTGCGCGGCACCACTCATCTGCGTTACAGCCTCAGCCCATGACTCTACCGGTCTTGCATGATCACGATGTTGCTACGTGCCAGGGTGCCATGCGGCCATGGAGGATATAGTGCATGTTTCTTGGGGACAGAATAGATAAGGCCCTCCTCACAATAACAGCCTGAATGAACGTGTTATGCAGAGCAAGATAGAATATTTGTGATAAGATATTGAAAAAATCCGCTGGTGTAGATGCGTGATGTCAGATATCCTTGAAGCAGGTCACACGTTTTTGCCTCTATTCTGACGGCCAGGAAATGGTCTGTTCTTCTTTTTTACTCCTTCATCTTCTTCTTCGTCTTCTTCGTCTTCTTCTTCGTCATTTTTTTTCTTCTTCGTCCTCTTCTTCATCGTATTCTTTTTCTACTACGTCAACGTCTTTTTCTTCGTATTCTTTTCTTCTTCTTCTTCGTCTTCCACATATTTTTCTTTGTTTCCTTCTTCTTCGTCGTCGTCTTCATCACATTCTTCTTCTTCTTCCCCTTCTTCGTTTTCTTCTTCTTCTTCATCTTCCCCTTCTTCCAACATCAACCGTTGTCGAATCTGATCATTTGTTTATCATAGACAGCTGAGTTTTATCTTATTTTGAAAAGAGAGGTTGTTGCACTTGATGCTTATTTTAGAACTAAACATTCACGAAAAGAAAATGCAAAAAACAACGAGCTGAGTGTGAGGTTCGCCGATAAACAGGATTTCACACCCTGCTGTATATAAGACATCGCCAGGAAACCGCTATTACAAGTACATGATAGATTTTGTTTCTAAGAAGTATATATCAAATTTCCTTTCCTGGTGCATTTTTCTCATCTATTACGCGGGAAAACGTAAAAAAAAATCAAATAACCATTTTATACATGCTTTTCTAGCATACTTAGAAAAAAATGGTCTAGTTTCAAGGAAGAAGCATTTATATCAACGCAAGTAACGGAGACTATGACAAATTATAAAAAGTCATTGGCATCCTTCGAACTATATTTCTAATGGAAAATGGGAAATATACCTTTCTGTTCCGTAGTTCTTAAGGATTTAGATCTTACGGCAAATACCACATATCTAGAATCATACCCTTGCTCTCTCTCTGATTATATCCCAGCGAAAAGGTCATGGAGTACAGTCTGGCCATGCTGCATGACTACACGACGATACAAGGTCGCTAGGTTCATGCACCAAGGTTAATAGGGTATGCGTAAGAAAATACCAGTTTTGGTGAGCCTGATGAGGATAAAATGGCTTAAACATCTTTGCTTGTTATGAGATTATTATTGCCTGGAAAGAGACAATTTAGTTTTGCGGAACTGTACACTTCTCTTGTAATATGCGACATTGTCAAGGCGTTTATGTTTGCGTGTGAGAAAAGAAGAGGAGAGAGAGGGGAGAGATATAGTAAGTTAGAGAGAGCGAGAGAGAGAAAGGGAGAGAGAGAGAGAGAGAAAGGGACAGAGAGGTAGCGAGATAGGCGCTAGAGAGAGGAAGGGTGGAAATTCCTGTTTCAAGAGTGAGAGTGAGAAAGAGGAAGTCAAAGAGATAGATAGAGATAGATAGATATATAGATAGAGAGAGAGAGAGCAAGAGAGAGAAATAGAGAGAGAGAGAGAGAGAGAGAGAGAGAGAGAGAGAGAGAGCAAGAGAGAGAGAGAGAGAGAGAGAGAGAGAGAGAGAGAGAGAGAGAGAGAGAGAGAGAGAGAGAGAGAGGGAGAGAGCAAGAGAGAGAGAGAGACATAGAGAGAGGAAAAAAGAAAGAAAGATAGCGAAGGGAGGAAACGATTTCATGTGTTATAGCGATTGAAAAAAAAAAATCCCCCCCGCCTTTTAACACCGGCGATTGAGGTGTTTACCCACAGCTTTAGTAATATCGTTTGCCCTTCGTGTTGGGCCGCGCTGCCAGCCCGCTTCTCTTCGGCAAAGTAAACAACTGGTCAAGACTAACATTTTGTAGAACCCAAAAAAAGCAGAACAATTTCTTTATGTTTACTGTTATGCTATTAGATGTTTATGGACTGTTGACAATCAGTAATATATATGTGCATATATAGGTACATGTATTATATATATATTATATATATATATATATATATATATATATATATATATATATATATATATATGTATAATATATATATATATATGTGCACACACACACACACACATATATATATATATATATATATAAGTATATATATATATATATATATATATATATATATATATATATATATATATATACATATGTGTGTGTGTGTGTGTGTGTGTGTGTGTGTGCATATATATACACACGCACACATACACACACAAACACATACACCCATAATACATACACATAACTATTTCAAGCCATTGCCAGTCACACTCTCCCTATTGCAAGAATAAGACTGCTTTGTTTCATGGTGCATATTGAATCATCACACTGTGTCTGGCATCAATATGTATGTCTGCGAAGTGTGTGGTCCGATTTTTTTATCCTCTCTTTGTCGTCGACTGTGTTTGGTTATATGGCTGTACTGGTTGTAGTGGATTTCTGTATTTGTGTAGCACTAAGCCTTGTTGTAGCCACGGCCTTTGAATCTTGGTTTTAGGGTGACTATATTTTGCAGTTCAGTTGTTAGGTTCATAGATCCAGGTATATCATATATCTTTTTAATCTACGTTTTGACTCCGAACCAGATAGTCGTTATTATCATTTTGCTGACTTTCAATCTTATGAACAATGGCAAAATTATCCTCGTTATTCCATCTCCATGTCAAATGTCTTTGTTGCCACAGTAGGAAGTCACGCACGTTTTTACCATATTGGCAATTCCGGTCAAAAACCCTACGGTCACATCAACCCAGGTTTCAAGCACCAACTAGCCAGGGTTGAAAATATAGATCTAAAATCAACTATGCTTGGCCACACTTAAGTAGTACCCCGGAGTTATAAATGAATGGATGAAGGATTAAGTTATTGTTTTTCAGCTGATTTACTAGAGGATATGATCATGTTATGTCCTAAAACTGTAATGTAATGTTATCAAATAAAGCCGTGATCCTACATCAGTGTACCAAAACTTGGACACACCTGTGTATCAAACCAGGCTGGTAAACTAATCAAAACTAAACCAGTTCGAGATACTTGAAGGCATCACCAACCAGTCCAACTTTTACACCGTCGTTAAAACTAAACAATATCTTTGTCATCATCGTAGTTTTCTTTATGTTAATGGCAACATTTATTATATCAACAAACTATATGCGTAGCAGCTAGTATATGCCTTCCTGTAGTCAATGCTTTCCGAATGTGTAATTTCTGTGTTAGTGTTAGTGTGTTTGTGTGTGTGTTTGTGTGCGTGTGCGTGTGTGTGTGCGTGTGCGTGTGCGTGTGCGTGTGTATGTGAGTGCGTGTGTGTTTCTTAATAACGAAGCCCACACAATCCCCTGCACCCCAATATCTGGTGACTCACACTGCCAGACCCCCTTGTCGGTGCGGGGGTAGGGAGGAGGGGGGCGAGGGGGCGAGGGGCAAGTGAGAGGGGAAAGGGGAAGAGGGAGAGATCGATATAAGGATGGAAGAGGGAGAGATCAATATAAGGATGGAAGAGGGGAAGGAAGAAAGAGATGAAGGGAATATGATGCTATGAATAATAGTGTGATTACAGGCTGCATAGACGCGATAAATAATAATTTTGTATTCATGTATTCACTGTGCTGATGCAGTAATACATGTATTAACTGTGCTGGTGTATCTTTCGTTTGCTTGTTGTGCAGCTCATTTACGGATTATCATCTTTTATATAAAGTCTATGTAGTTCTTCTCTGAATACATCTGTTTCATTATCTAATGAAATATTTATGATGATGATAATGATTTTGATGATGATAATGATAAAATTAATGATTATGATAACAATGGTAATAATGATGATAAACATAATAACAATAATGATAATAATAATGATAATGATAATAATAATAACAATCATAATAGCAATAATGATGATAATAACAATAAGAATGATTATAATGATAAATCAATACTGATGATAATCATTGTAATAATGACGATAATAACAACAGTCAAAATGGTGATGATAACGATGGTACCAATCATAGTAATGGCCATGGCCATGATTATATCAACAAAAGTAATAACAAAAATAAGTGTAACAGCTTTAATCGTAGTATCATTATCACTATAACTAATAATCAAAAGGATGAACATCAGCTATTCCACTGCGCTTTTGACTCTTCAAAATACATCCTTCTAGACTTTTCCAAGGGTATGTCTTTGTTTTTGTTTTGTTTTTATCACTGATTACCAATACTCGTCACGCGTGGGTTTGCTTGAGAGATTAGAACTTATTGCATTGGCCGAAGATGCTTCCTCAGTTGATGTCTTCCCTGCACTGGAGGATGACGTCCCTGTTTGCAGTCCTTTGCAGTCCTTGATATTTTACGACCATTTCAGTTATCGTAGGCATACATATACGGCTGTTCTTTGCCTGTTTTTAGTTTAAGGTGATCTAGGTTTTATTATGCCTAATTTTGGTTTGTTGAAGGCTTGTTTATTGACTCTTGAGAGCAACCTGGAAGAGTTTTTGATATATACGATCATTTCAGTTATCATGGACACATATGTTTTCTGTTTATAAGACGTAATGTATACCGGGTCTATGACGACCGCCTTAATTATCATGAAATATCTTTTCATTAATTAAAGTATTGATGTATACTGCCTTGCCTGTTTTCAATTAATAATGTTTTCATCGTGCTTAACGTTTGTTTTGATAAAGGTGTGCGTTCGACCATATCAATTATTATAAACGTAGTCTGTTCTTTAATTACGAGACTTAATATATACTGGTCTAAGTCGCATATCAACAAATAAAAACGACCGTATTAAATTTTTTACACATATATTAATTCATCATTTGTCCAACATTTCCAATAAAACATGTTATTATTGGCATTCCTTCATTTTAATTTAAGTATGTGACTGCTGACTTTTGATTTTATTTCTCAAAAAAAGTTCTTCATTATCTTCTGACTCGTAAATTTCCCTAATGCATAGGTATTATTCATGTTTTTTTTTTTTGGCTTTTTATCAAGCGTGTTTATGTTGATTTAAGATAGTATTACTACCCTTTGTTTCACCTAGAGAGTTAGAAATAAACGCAATACTAAGGATAAGTGAACACGATACTAAAGTCACGATAACAACAAAGAAAAAACAACGTTAATATATTTTTTAAAGAAAATAAGTAAGAAAAATAGACCTACGACACGTACAATACGATTACCATTTCAACTGACAATAAACCAGACAAACAGATGCGACAGAAGGAAGTCGAAACACCGAGTCAGAAAATGTTCCGAGGCATAATTCTCAAACGAATGAAATTTTCCAGAACTCGAAGCTCGGCAGAATATTTCCGCCGCGTTCGATTATACAGTGGCGATGACGTCACAGCCCCGCATGCATCTGTGTCTGTCAGTGAACGTGACCGGGCGGGCGGGCGGGCGACAGCGGAGAAGGAAGCAAATCTACGCAGACGAATCTTGTCTAAGAGTTTCAATTTTGTTATCTCGATAATGATGTTGTGGCGAGAATGAAGATAGCGATGGAATATTGATAGAGGTAGAGAATAATAATGATGTTAATTGTATTTTCATTGTTTTTTTATGATTTCTTGAAAATGACAACAGAAGCCACAGCAGTGGTTGTAATAATCATAACAGTAATATCGCAGACAACAATACACTGTAACAACGGGATTATTTTATATGTATGTGCTAGTATGTGTGAACACATATAAAATTAAGTAAACTCAATTTTCCTGCGATGTCTCTCAGAGTCCTTTGAAATATTAAGAGACACTTCACGTTGCACGCAGAGTATCAAATTTAAAAGACACTTGTGATTGCGAAGTTTATGATCGTCATCGTCACTAAATTCTAGAAACAAAATTTCAAATATAATACTAAATGAACTTTTTTTCCCTACACCGTAACCCAGTTCAGTCCAAACGTATCAAATAGATTTCAGTAATGACGGGCCTTC
>NW_028234407.1:18409713-18412213 GCF_977035675.1 Penaeus japonicus
TTGGTTAAGGCCGAGATGCACGCATCTGACAGTGTCCGTCATCAAATTTACATGCTCCCATTTCACGCACGCGCGCGCGCACACACACACACACACATACACACACACACACACACACACACACACACACACACACACACACACACACACACACACACACACACACACACACACACACACACACACACACACAAATAAAAGAACTTTACTCTCGTCTGCGTAAGTAAAGATAAAAAGCATCATAAGTTTTCCTTTCTCATTTTTTTCTCTTGTCGATATATCTTTGGTGTTTATTTACACGACCCCTTGTCATTGGCTCGGAGATTATTCCTCGCAAAGTTGACGCCTGCTGACCTGCCGTGAGTGTTTCCCCTCACTTCTCCCCGCAGCGTCGAGAGTGGCCTAAATATCCCTTGTCCAAACCCGTCCCAGCGGCAGGCAAGGCGGGGAGTTAGTCTCGCCCGTAACAATCAAAATAATCCATTACTCGGTGCGTGGGCCGTCTTCGGCGCGACTCGGCGCTTGTGCCCCTCTTGGGCGCAACCCTCGACGCAGGTGCCGATGTTTATTTCATCAGCGATGCGGTCGAGCTCTTTCATTCATTTTTCCTTTCGGTTCTGTAATTTCAGAATTCGAATAGCGCCAGCCTCCAATTCATAATGTTCCTTGATGGAAAGAAAGAGCGGAGAACATGTGTAATAAGCAGACATTTATATAGGTAAGAAAATTACTTCACAGCTGTGCGTTGCACATTTGAGTTCCCATTTGCGGCAGTAACGGCGTAAGCCGCTGTCGTTGAAATTCGATTGTAATATTTTATCTCGCATACATGTACAAATAAAGTGACCGTAGAATGAGATCAAATAAACTTTATGGAATATTGCCTCCGGGGTTCTCCGAAGCAGAAAGAAAAAGGTGACATGACCAGGTGAGTGCCTCATGCAGACAGGCCACCTGCAGGTCCGTACCTCCGCCAGCACTCCTCGCCGCGTCTGCTCGCCCATGTGGCATGCGTGCTGGAACCTGCCGCTTGTATTGATCGCCTGCTGCTCCCGTATCCAGAATTGTCTGGTTCTGTCCACTGGCTGCATTACAAACTCTCCCATACACCTCCATACCTCCACCTCTGACTGTTCTGACTGCATTGTTCTTGGCACCAAACACTTGCATTCCCCGTCCGTTCGCCAAGCTGACTCTGTCAGAAACACTCGCAAAGACGAGGTCGGAGTCACATGCTTCGCGGGACCAGCGTGCAAGTGGGGAAGGAGGCGAACTTGCCAGCAAGAACTTTGTTTCTCTCAGCCAGTCAGCCTGTCAGCCAGTCCCCATTGCCTCCCCCAGCACACTAGCGAGCGAGCCCCCCTCGTCGTCAGCCCCTTCCCCTCCCGTCAGCCAGCCAGGCTCAGGGACCGCTACCTCGCCCCTCTCGC
The DNA here is from genome assembly GCF_977035675.1 of Penaeus japonicus. Classification (NCBI taxonomy): domain Eukaryota; kingdom Metazoa; phylum Arthropoda; class Malacostraca; order Decapoda; family Penaeidae; genus Penaeus; species Penaeus japonicus. Next base: position 18,411,144 of record NW_028234407.1, read on the forward strand.
TGGCTCAGTCGCTCCACGTGTGTCGGACAGAGAAGAGGTTGTCTCTCTCACTCGCGGACGTCTTGACGGTCGACGCGTTGTTGAGCCAGGACTCCCGGATTCGCTCGTTCCCTGTCGCTTCGGGCTGCACCGCCAAGTAGTCGCCGCTGACCCCCGTGTGCAAAGGCACCGTCGGTCTCATCTCGCCTTCTGGAGGAGGTGAAGACAAAGCTTCCCCCCATACGTGTTGATAGGCGTGCCGTCGCCACACTCCTACCGGCAACCAAAGAATCCTGGAGGGCCACTTCATCCCCAGGCTGGCGCATTTCGTATTTCGCTTTTTGAACAATATGGACGTTTTCCCCGTCGTTCTCTAGCAGGAGCTGTAGCAGCGGCCACCAACTCGGTCCCTTCTCGCCTTTCCCAGGCCAGACGCGCCAGCGCTCGAGATCACGTTAACCTCTGACGACGAAAGCACACTTGGTAAGTCGAGATGTTCCAGTGCTGCCATTTGCGTTCCACATTGCAAATCTCAAAAATGTATATATTTTAATGGAGCCTTGTGAAGATCAATACAGATATACGCACGCGCACGCGCGCTTTTACAGGCGCGCGCGCGCGAGGCGAAGATTCGGAAACACTTGGGCTGAAATGTGTGTGAACATATATATATATATATATATATATATATATATATATATATATATATATATATATATATATACATATGTATGTATGTGTATATGTATGTATGTGTGGATATACATATATATACATGTGTATATATATATATATATATATATATATATATATATATATATATATATATATATATATATATATATACGCACACGTGTGTGTGTGCAATATTATATTTATATATATATATATATATATATATATATATATATATATATATATATATATATATTATATATTATATATATATATATATATATATTATATATATATATATATATATATATATATATATATATATATATATATATATATATATATATATATATATATTATATATATATATATATATATATATATATATATATATATATATATATATATATATATAT
>NW_028234407.1:18422213-18427213 GCF_977035675.1 Penaeus japonicus
TTCTACCATATGGATAAAAGAAGGTAATAGATATAAAAGAGGACATGAGATAATGACAAAAAAGAAAATGAAGAGAAAACTGAAAAGGAAGTAAGGGATGACTAGGCGGAAAGGGGACGACAGAGAATAAGAAGAAAGAGAAGTGCTGAAAAGAAATCGGCGAGGAGGAGGAGGAGGAGGAGGAGGAGGAGGAGGAGGAGGGTATCTCAAGCACTCTCGCCGAGGTGACTGACCTGCCGCTACGAAGGTCCACGTGATCTCGGCCTGATTTGAGGGGGGGGGGCGGAGGGAGGGTACGAAAGAGCATGGAAAGATAAGCTAAATGGAAAAAAATCGTGTATAGAGAAAGAAAGGGAGAGATAGAGAGACGGTGAAGTAGGGAGTAAGGGATATTGAAAACAGAAGGAAATGAAATAGCAAGAATGAAAATGAGGGACGTAGAAGCATATAAAAATAAATGGATTAGCTGTGTCAGGTATAATGAGCGTCTTACGTGCTGCGGCTGGCCTAGTTGGAGAGGGTGACATTTGTGAGATCTCTCCAGAGTGAAGAAAATTGCGGTTCTTAATTTCCCCGACCGCTCTTCTCGCTCTTCTTAAGGAAGATGGAGTTAGAGAGATGTTTTGCGAGTAAAAGGGCGAGAGAACAGCACTGTCGGCGTTTAAGACGGGGATAGATGGAAGGGCCGAGCACAAGTTTTAGATAAGTTTCCAGTTCAGTCACTCGGTTATTCAACAAGTAGTTTTTTGTGGCTATTTTGACTAGCATGGTACCACAGTCAGACAAGTTATCTATTTTGTTATCTCGTTCATCTTTCTGATCTTGGAAGGCCGGCGAAGAGGAGAGTAAACACATGAATGATACACAGCCTTCATTACATAATGAGATAAGGTAATCTCGTGAGAGCTTGCTTGTGGCGGCTCTAGTGCGTAGTTTAGACCGTTATTGTGCTTGCGAATGTGTAAAGTTTGAAAGTTTGAAACGTGTGAGAGAAAGAGGGGAAGGGATAGGGGAATGGATAGAGGATAGAAGGGTGAATCAGAAATCTCCATGGGGAAACATGGCCGTAAGTGCAAAGAGCAATCAGGTTTATTGAAGATCGCAGCCCCGGAAATATCAGGAGGATGCCGGGAGGGGGAGAGCTTTGGCAGAGCGAGAGGGAAGCGCCGTGGACAAGCGAAAGGAGAGAGTGTGTCGGAACAAAGGTAAATGAGATTAAACACTGGAGCTTCCCGAAGAAGCGTCGCCTCTGACCTTGGCTCTTCTAAGGCTGTAGAGTTAGCCATGCGATATACATGCTTACATAGATAGATAGAGAGACAAATAGAGATAGATTACATATAAAGATAGATAGATATAGAAAATATATAGATAAATAGTTAGATATAGATTATATGTAGATAAATAGATAGATATAGATAATATATGGATAAATAGATAGATATAGATAATATATAGGTAGATAGATAGAGAAAGATACGTGTTTGTCTGTGTAAGTGTATGTGTGTCTGTGTATGTGGGTGTATGTATACATACTCACACACACTTTCACCGTTGCTCAGGTATGGCCGTGTGTACGTAGGGGTTCGTAGACTGCGCTGATACAACGGAGTTTACATTTCTACGGCATTTCCAGTGTGTGTTTTTGTGTTTACTTCCGCGTTCGACCTTTGAGTTTTAGTTAAGGCATATGGCGTGCTTCATGAGTCGTGTTACTTTATTTTTGTGAGTAAATGGGCCTATCCATGATTGTAACTCATGAATAAAACACAATAGATGAAGAACTCTCGAGAAGAAATATGACCAAAAAATGATGATAAGCAATAAATAATGGTGAATATGGGGAAAAATGTGAGTAATGATTATGAAGATTTTCATATGAATGATAATGATAGTTACAGCGGCATGTATGGTAATGAGAACAGTAATAATGGTAAAACTGAAGAGTATAGAAATAACGAAAATATATTCGTGATTATATTGATTAAAATAATTACAGTAGAACCAATATTGCCGACAATATGTCTTTTCATTATGAGAATGATAATAACCGTGTCAATTATGACAATAATAAGAATACTGTTAATTGGCATGTTGCATGTGACGCATAGATTAAGCTGTCACAAAATGCATTATATTGCGCCAAGTAAATACAAGGCAATTTTAATTCTCCGACCTCAAAAAAATCGATTAAAGGCAATTCCCGCGTTAGGTTAGGAAGATTCTGCGAGAACCAACGAGAAGTTTTTACTGCGTTGTGTGTACGTGTGAAGGACACAGGAAATCGGTTACATACAGAATTATTTGATTGTCCGAAAATCTAGCCATTAGGACACTCATTCCGATACAATGTATGATAGCATAGATTAAATCTGCATATATATATATATATATATATATATATATATATATATATATATATATATATATATGTGTGTGTGTGTGTGTGTGTGTGTGTGTGTGTGTGTGTGTGTGTGTGTGTGTGTTTTATATATATATATATATATATATATATATATATATATATATATGTATATATATATATATATATACAAAAGGGTTTACCTAGAATTTGATATTAGATTTGGCAAATTGGAAATATTACCAAAACTTGAATACTTGATCGAAGCGTTCTGTAGCACGAAATATTAATACAGGTGAAAATGCATAAATTAAAGAAACAAAATGGATAATAATACTTGAAAGTTTAAAAAAAAAAATGCATTGCTTACATTCGGCCGAGGTCTGTTGTGACTGAAGAAATTGCCCTCGTTGAAGTGACGCAGTAAACTGAGATCGAAGACGTTGAACCGGTGAATGACGTTAAGCATTTATGGCGGGATTGAGATCGTGTGTCGTCTTGGTGTCAATCATTTTGCCGTCATATTTAGACTTCCAGTGTCATTTCACTGTCGATGGTACTCGATAATTATATCCTTTATTATTGAAGATATTGCGAAAATCGGCCAGTGGTTTAGGAAGACCATGAAGTGTCGCTATTACGTCAGTGCAGCCTTTTCACATTTGGGTTTGCAGTGTCCCTTCACTGCTGACGATGCAGTATACATAATTTTATTGACGTTGGAAACCTTGAACGGGGATTGACAGAAAAAAGAAAATAGAAGAAAGAAAAGCTAAGATGAATATGGTTCTATGATGGAAGCCTCCTCTCCGTAGAACCTTATGGAAGAACACCTATGAGAGAGATGATAAAGAGCCAGAGATTCACGAGGGACGAGGCGGAACTAATCAGAAAATGGATTAGCAATTATGTGACGGAGATGCGATTAGCGTGTTTGCTTGCTTCACCTTGAGAAGAGGAATGACGCCGTAAAGTCTTCTTGTTGGTTCCTTTGGGGCAAAAAATCCCCCCATTAAGTGCGTTATGTTCTTTCCCTTTGTAATTTTCGACAATAAGGCATTATCACGTGTCCCAGGTCACGGTGAACATATGTATCTCAAGGACATCATAACAAGCGCAGACCAAGACGTCATTAAGTGTGCTTTCACCCTTATACGAGGCATGGTATATGCATAGCTTTGCTGTTAACATCACTTCGTTAGGAAAAAATGTGCGTGACGTATTATTCAGAATACTTGAAAGCTTAATGACCTTAAAAAAAAAGGTGTGTGTGTGCGCGCGCGCGTGCGTATGCTTGTGCGTGTGCGTGTGCTATTGAATGCTTTTGCATCCTCCGATTATGTAGCAAGGTCTTCATCATCATTATGTAAAGTATGTTTTTTGCTTGATTTCTTTCGTAATGTAGGACATCTTCCTGATTCTACACTTTTATTTAATGCCACATGATGAGAAAGACCTCTCTCGAGAATGAGATACCACTAACACACGCGAGTTCTTTTGTGTCAGCAAGTAAATCGAATAAACTAAGTTACAGCTGGTCCAGAAAAAAAATGTTCGGAAATCACGAAACAAAAAATATATATAATAATTTACTTATTGCCAAACTTATACCGGACTTGAGAGTCGATGCCAAAATTCAAAGCTACAACGACGTGGTACGGAACTGGGCGATCCACTTGTAAACACAGTTGCCATGGAAACCGCAACACACGTTATGGTACAAACAGTTTTTCTGTCAGATATAGCCAAGATATTGACGGCGGAGTGTAACACGAATATAAATCAGATGAAAAGAGGTTGAAGGTTCGTGCTAGCTACCAATAACTGATTAATACTAGTGCCTTCCTCTGTTTATTTCTATGTGGTATACGTATTCTTGTTCCTCTGTGAACAAGATTCACTCCTGGCTAGCATTACTTTGCATTGTGCTGATTAAATATTATCTAAGGAATATTAATTCCTTACACATACATGTTTTTTTTCTAGCTATTCTATTTACTTAAACATATATATGTATATGTTTACGGGGTCAAGTACTCGAATGTATTATACCTTTTGCAATCTTACAAAAATAACTTAAAGTTTCGTCTCTTTTGCCCACAGACAAAATGGTGACCGAAGGAAAGATTCATAACCTGGTGATAGAGGACTCTGCCGAGGTTCTCCACCAGCGTCTTGGGCAACTTAACCAGCTGAGGAAAAGCCGACACTTCTGTGACGTCGTACTCCAGGTAAGCAATAAAAGGAGGGAAAGAGAGAAGGAGAAGAAGGGGAAGGGGGAGAGATGGAGAAGACGAAACATAAAAGGAGGTAGAAGAGATAGAGGAAGGGGAGGTGGAGTCGGGGAATCGATGAGAGAAGATGGTACAGAGATGTAATAAGACGAAACAAGAATGATGATATGCAAACGAAGAGAGGAAGATTACAGTGGAAATGCGAGTTCCAAAGACGAACAACGTGGATAGAGGATAGAGGTGTGAGCAAGAGAAAGGTGAAGGAAAGGAGAGTGGAAGAGTGAACAAGATCATTAGAGGATAATTGACGGTTACTGTTGGGTACGAAAGGGAAAGGGAAAGAGAGAGAGAGAGAGAGAGAGAGAGAGAGAGAGAGAGAGAGAGAGAGAGAGAGAGAGAGAGAG
>NW_028234407.1:18439713-18449713 GCF_977035675.1 Penaeus japonicus
AAATACATGGCAGTACACATTACTTGGTATCATATTGTGCTTGATCCATGTATGGACTCAGTGTGGGTGTTTATGTGTATGTGCATGAATCATGCATGAATAGGAGGGGTGATGGATGTATATACACATGCATTCATACCTGCAAGTGTCTGATTATACATATGAGGGATTGAATGACAAATTTATGGCCAAAGGTACAAAGATATATCCCTTCTTTGTAGAAGTCAGCATATTAGCACTTCAAGAAATAATAAGCAGCATCAGTGATACCATCTTCCCTGTAAACATTACTGATTTGACCCTTGTTAGAGCTGAAATCCAGGATATTTACATTGTGTTGGCTGCTCTCTTCTCTAGTTGAAAGTGATGCACCCAGATCCCACCCATGGTCAAAAATCACCAGAGAAATATCTTGGGATCTGCATCAAGTACAGCAGCATTGGCCCTTGAGATATTGAGCCCAATCTGTTTCTGCTCAAGTCCAAGGAACTTTAGGGCTCAACGAAATGAAACCTTGTTCATTGCAGATCACTGCATTAATGCCTTCTTGAGAGGTACCCAACTCTGTGGCAATCTGTCAAGACCATGTTGTGAATTTTGTCAATTGCTTCCTGTGGGCAGCATTGGCAGGATAAGGGCTACCTCCAAGCTTTACCTGCTTCATTTAAATTCAGAAGTCCATTTTTGACAATGTACAAATGGGCATCCTCCCCTAATGTTGCTACCATGTCCTCATGAATTTCTTTGGGTGACAAGGCCTTGGTACCAACATAGCAAATTATTTGATGATGGGTTATCTTATCCATTTTCTGAAATTTTACAAACAATAAGTTTTGATTATCCAAAGAAAAAAATACAACTGATATTATATTCAAGCATATATGTGAATTTAGAAATCTATAGCTCATCTCCTTGTACCTTAGGCCATGAACTTAGTGTATAATATATATATATATTATATATATATATATATATATATATATATATATATATATATATATATATATATATATATATATATATATATATATATATATATATACTTACACACATGTATGTATATATGTATACATACAAATTCATATATTCATATTTATAGACACCATACTGCAAATACCTTATTGCTTAAAGAATGGTGGCAAGTGCATCTGGTAAAATGAAATTCCTTTTGTTCCTTTCACTGATGCTTTGCCAAAGGTATAAACTACAAGTGAGTATATGATTTGGATTTTTCTTTATGAGTTTCTTATGCATATAATTTGTTTAATCAAAGATCATGTTGATTGAGTTTTTTTTCTTGTACACACAAGCAAGTAGAGTAGTCATAGTTGATGCATAGATATTTATTGATGGTATTACAATTAGTGCATAATATGATAAGTTAGGGCTCCTTTTCTATGTATATGTGTGTGAGAGTGTGTGTGTGTATCTGTATCTGTGTATATATATATACATACATGTGTTTGTGTGTATATGTATATATATATATATATATATATATATATATATATATATATATATATATATATATATATATATATATATATATATATATACATACATACACACACAAATATTAATATACATATAGGAATACAGATACATGCATATATACATACACATATGCACACACATATGCACACAAACATACACATACACATACACATATATATACATATACATATACATATATACATACATAATTATAATTATATACCACTAATTATTACCTGAGCTTAATGTTATAAGCTGCAAATATTAGGAATCTGTATTATTCCAGGGATACCTGGGAATGTTCTTATACCATTTGCTTCATTTTTCTATATTGTAAGAGAAAGGTGACACATTTGGACATATATTTTTTTGAATTGGTGTTGAGTGGTAAGTCATATCACTGAAACATAAGAACTTAATTTTAATGTGAACTTACCTCTACATAACCTTGTGTTGAAGATCAGTTTAGCAGAAAGTAAAAATGTGTGATTTGTTTCATATAAACTTTTGAATGTCTAAACTTATGTCAGCTTTGATTATCAAAAAGCAAAGGAAAAAGTACAATGATCTAAAATATTTACGAATGGTAATCCTCAAACATCTGCAGTAAGGAGTTTAATACAAAAAATATTTTTGCTATCCATATGATAACATTTATTGTTTTCTCAGTTTCTTGTTCTTTTTGCCATGGATAAATAACCTAAGAGTTTCATCATTTATTGATTTATGAAGTAATGTATACATTACACTTAACCATGAGCAAATGTGCAGCACATCATTAGGAAAACTCCAATTCATCATATCCATTTCATGATAAGCTTTGCTGCGATAATAACCACATTTGCTCAATATATGGGAGACTACAGTAGTTATTTTGAAAACATGTTGATATTGTCATGAAGAATACTTTTTTAATCATATAGAGTACCCCTGCTGTAACAAATATAAGATGTGCTACATCAAGGAAATGTAGGGAATGTAGTCATGCTAAATTGAGTGAACTATCAGAAAAAACACTGATCTCTTTCTACATTATATGGTACATCAGTTTATACTATTGTCCTCTCCCATTTTTTAGGTATGTGTACTAAGACACATCAGCATTCAGTGTGGTTGTTGGGACCTTTGGCTGAATCATTTAATGTTAATCATTCTCACGTAATCTATAAAAACCTGTAAAGTGTGGTATTATTTGCTGTAACAGGCGTGTTTGAAAGGAGTATATATTGTACAAATCAGTGCATTTTGTGGTAGAAAAAGAAGCATGACAGCATTGTTTATGAACTCATATCTCAAACACAGATTTAAAACCCTGTTCCATGCTAAACTTACTCCTCTGTGTAAGCCAAGATGCTTTTAGGACATTATAAGAAAGAAATAGTTATCAAGCTTGCTTCATTGTACTCTGCAAAACAGATGCTATATGGAGTGCAATCATACTATCCTAACATCGAGTTGAAAAGCTGTAAAATTACAAGCCTATATGAAAACCTAAGAGAATGAAGATTAAATACAAGAAGAACTTGAATTCATGTCTGTAGTTTCCATAGAATTTTAAAAGTTGCATGTTACTTGATGCTTAAACTACCATATACCTCACTTTATATTATTATACAGTATAATACCAGAGAGGAAACTTTAATTATATAACAAATGCCCATCCTGTTACTCAGAAATTGGGAATGGAGAGATTAGTAATTGCTGTGATACAAGCAAATTGTCTATAATTTTCAGCGCAAACAGAAGGTGACATTACACAGCAGTTTTAATGCAGTATATAAGCTAAATATGACTGGCTATTTTTCAGCTGCTGATGAAAATTTTCTTACTTTCACAGTCTCTCTCAATCTCTTAATAAAACAGAAGAACACATTAAGTAATCTTTCTATGTCAGCATTTTGAAGTTTCTATGCATATAGACAAAATCAGAAAAATAATCAGCAGATGAGCAGATAGCTGGGACATATTTTCATGTCACTATTGTTAAAATTTGGGATATGCTGGTCACCCAAAGAACTATATTTTGTATTATATAAAACCACTGATATGCAATTATGGTACTGTGTACTTGTGTCAAAAATAAAATAAATGCTTAATTTTATCATCCTGATTATATGGTATATACCAGTGTGCATAATACTGGAATAATTACAACATATACTACAGGAAACTTTGTATCATTAGCCTTTCATCCAATATGCTATTACATGTAATATGTTGCTTTAATAATCACAAGTAACAATTCATTTATAATTTTCATTAAAAGGGCAAAAGAAATATTCATACTCAACATAACAAAAACTAAAAATTTATATTATAAATGTTATGGATTATATATATTCTCTCTAGAACTGACTCTCTATACAGAAGACATTATGCTATATTAAATATTATTTGCAACTGAAAATAACAATTAAACTTTATAGTTTTCCTGGTATGTGCTTAACACTAGGATTGAATCATGTTTCTGTCAAACCAAATAACATTCCTTTTAAAGTTTGCATTCTTGAAGTAATGCAGTAACACTTTCTGGCTAGTAATGCCTACATGATGACAGCAGACACAGACTCTGTGTGTGTGTGTGTGTGTGTGTGTGTGTGTGTGTGTGTGTGTGTGTGTGTGTGTGTGTGTGTGTGTGTGTGTGTGTGTGTGTGTGTGTTTGTGTGTTTGTGTGTTTGTGTGTTTGTGTGTTTGTGTGTTTGTGTGTTTGTGTGTTTGTGTGTTTGTGTGTTTGTGTGTTTGTGTGTTTGTGTGTGTGCGCGTGTCCGCGTGCGTGCGTGCGTGGTTGTGGGTGAGTGCGTTTGTGCGTGCATGTCGGCTGTCGGTCAAGCTACAAATTTGCATAGCAAGGTTCAGAATGAGCACTCATAGAATTATTTTAAGAGCAATAAGGAGAGTATAATGTTTAGTCTCAGGAATCCTTTAACTACCCAATGTACATACCATATATATACATACCTATACAAAGTAAGAAATTGTTGATCCAACCCAACAGACAAAACATTCACGAATATCTGCTGCAGGAACATCCTTATCGTGGTGTGAGGTCTTGAGGTCAAACCTTAACAAATACCGATCCTGTGATCCTTGTCCGACTCAGTCGGTGACAGGGCCGCTTTCGGTGAGTAGTCAAGGTTTTTCGCTGAGGAGAGCCTCCGGTTGCCTTGACCTTCAGTCTGCCAACCGGGGCCGAGATAGCCTGGATCACCGCCCTCAGGGTGACCTGGGCTGCCTATCCTTCGACACGCTAGGCTCCAATCGTGAAGCCTTTTATCACAGTACGGGCATCTAGAGCTGGTGTCTTTGTGCCCCTCCTTGTGAGCCTTGAGGAATTCTTTAGTGTTGCTTGGCTGGCTACAAATGCCACACTTAGACTTGGCCTTACAATTGGTAAATAACACCAGCTTGGCCCCCCTGTCTTCTGGATTGATCTCCGTGATACTCACCATCCTTCTATCGGTAAGTTCTTTCGTTTTCCTGAAAAAAAAGTCAATTTCAGGTTAGCTTTATCTTTGGGAACAAAGACTATGCCCCCATCTTAACAAGTCCTGATAGTCCTGTTGGGTCTCAATGGCTCTAACCAGATGGAAAGGATCACCGAATCCATCGGGTTTAGCTGGGACCCTGAATTGGATCCTTCGTTTTGTGGCTCAAGTCCGTCACTGGACATTGTCGTTGCTGGCCGTCCCACCGATTCGGCGTCGGAGAATTGGCCAATTGGCTTTTCTGGACCGACGCCAGAGAAGTCTCTCTCGAAGCTGCGGAACTTGGACCAGGTTACACTCCAGCTTTGCCCGCAGGAGTCTGGAAAGGTTTCAGGATGACAGCTGTGAGTCGTCAACAGATTTTGTGGAATTATTATCCTCGCAAGGGGCACTTCATTCGCCATTCCACGCCCCCACCCAACATGGAGCTCAACAAGGGGAAGCTCAATGTTATCCTTCTAACAGCTACAAGGGTAATGAGTGAGTATACGCAGACACAACATGATTCTGAAGGCAGTCGATGACCTGTTCGATACCGACGAGGCAGTAAAAGCTTGACCCTATCCCAGCCCAGAAGACCAGCCGAGCCGGAATCAGGCCGCCCGTCTTGTAAGAATAGGAAAGAGGAGGAGTGTAGCTACTCGCAGGGTGTACTCATGCACGGCATCGCTCATTCTCCGGGCCTCCCGTCTCCTAGCTCACAGGGATGTCACGCACGTGGATAGGCGGAGCGTGCAACCCGCCCTACTGGACCAGCACTGTAGGAAGCATTTGGTCATCCCGCCTAGGGAATCGACCACGGGCGAGGTCACCCAACGGGAAGAAAAAGGGTCTCCCCTTAGCCAACTCGTTCGGGTAAACATTACATACGACAAGGCGGGTCCTGTTGCGGGGGTTCCTTATTTCATCTGTTCTTTGAAGGCTTGTGTATCATATTTTTGTAATTTTCCTTAGCGGTGTGTTGAATGCACTTCAACTTGCGCCCTCCCACTCTGATTCACTCATCGCTTAACAATCAAAACCGCTTTAGACAAGTACTAGTTCAACAAAACCTAAGCAGTTTTGGTTGAGAATTGCACCGATATATGTTATGTATACAGAAACCACTGACTTCCAGTCTACCCATAACATATTCATTTTGTCATTATTTTTCATATGTGGTTCAAATATTTTAAAAAAGGAAAACTAGTATCCCTAATTATTGTTATTCAATAGAGAAAGGACAAGTTGGTTTCAAGTACTTTTCTTAAAATGCCTGACCTTTGAATTCTTCTCAACAAGTATGGGCTATAAACTAGTATGGGCTCCTAGTTTTTACAGAATTCACTGGTAGTTGTAGGAAAAAATCACAAGGGGTGGCTTAAGGTTTTGACAGGGGAAATTTATATTTATGTTCTATACATTGCAGTGGTGACGTTCTCGGCTAGCAATTTTGCAGACTCGAGTCAATCCCACACTGTCAGTGGATGATAACCACGGCCGCTCCTTGTGCACAGGGGATGATTAAAAAGCACAATAATCAGACAGCGACAATTTGACTCTAAAGTTACAAGAGCCTGACCCCACACCCTAATTTATCATTATATATTAAGAAACAATATACATGAATAAGTGGTACACTCTAATTAATTTCTTGTTTCAGAGTTTTGACTTAGTCATTCTGGTCAAGTCGACCATCCCCATATGGCCACAGGCAAGGGCTCCCTTGAGCCTTGAGCTCCACAGTTGGTACAGGCCAGGCTATAGGAACTTTGACATTAGTGAGATTTGTACTACTAGAGCACAGGATCTTATAATCATCTTGTCTCCGGCAGTATATGTTTGACCACCATATAGTGTAGGTGCCTGAATCCTGTCTTGATATTCCTGTTCTCAGTTATCATGAACCAACGTATATCCCGGATTTCACCTCTGCTGCTGCATCTCTGGCGGAGAGAATGAAATATTTCTGTTGGATCTGATTGTAATGAATGGTCACTACTGGGTTGCCATCACCCTCTTACTGATCCGATACCCACACCACGGAATTATTCAGGATAGAAGGTGGACATAGCCACCTTTCCAGGAGGCCTTCCAGGAGGCCTTAGTTCACTAACTACGAACAAACAAAGCCTCTGGCAATGAAAACATTAATGTATTTGAGGCCAGCCTGGTCAGCACTAGACTCTAGTCAGCACCATTAACCAGGCAGGCTCGCATGCCATACCCCAAACCTGTCCATGGTCCAGGAGCGATAGGGATTCTTGCCGCTGAAACAGTGAATTCAAGGGCACCCACAGAGTAAATATATCCCAGAGAATCTTCAGGAAATAAAGAACCCTTGGGGATTTTCCATTCAGGAGACAGAGATACGAGGACACTGCCAAGTAGGTAAGAAAGGAGAAATGGTTGGGATTGGCTGGCGTGAGACAAAGCTCCCTTACCAAGATGTGAATGACCACCAATGGCTCTTGAATTCTATGCCAAGACAGGTAGCACCAGTCTAGCAGCAGAATATTATGTCTGTACTTAGATACATATAAACAGCACAAAGTGCGTGCGTTGCACTTGCACAGTTATGAGTAATATATGTGCAGGTATATTGATAATTGTAGTTTTTATCACCATAATGATAATAATAATATTGATAATAACAATAATGATAGTAATAACAACTATAATAATTTTGATAATGTGGATAACCTTAATGGCAATATTAATAAAGATAATCAAGAAAACGATACAATGTCAACAACAGAACTAATCATGATATAAAAATAGATGCTAAAAACAGTAATATTAATGACAATGGTAATATAATATAATAATATAGTTATATCATGGACAATTGCCATTACAGTATGATGAAAAAGATGAAGACAATATTCAACAATACAGATGATTGCTAATTATGATAATTATTATGATAATGATGATTATATCTTTAGTAAAACGTTAATGATACTGAAAACAAAAAGAATGATGATCATATGGAACATTTTAGTAATGGGTCCGTTTTGATGTAAGATTTGTGCAATTTATTGTTTTAATAGCGTTCAATATTTTCACTGAACCCCGGAGTCAACTGATACACCTCCCTAGCTATCGGGCTCAATATTTTTGACAGACAGAACATATTACCTGCTATCCATCGGCACAAGAAATACCTTCATGGACGATGACTGTCATGTAGAAATACCACAGAGTTATACATGGCCATCGCACAGGTGTTACATCCCGAGAAACACCCGGCTTAACATTTCGAAATGCCAAACAAGTTCCGTCATGCCTCGGCTGCAAGAACGGCATCCTGACACGCGCATTGCGAGACAACATTTAGTTTTACTCTTATTTTAGAATAAATCTATGTTCCATTTATTGCCTACTGACACATTTCAAGTCATCCTTCGACATCTACCACAAAAACAAAACACTCAAAGGGTATATCTGATAGGAATCCGTCGAGCAAGTGACCAAACCATGAAGCCAAAGCCAGCGAGAGAATAAGCTAAAAGAGCCGCCTTCACGCTCCGCGAACGCGTCGGAACTGTCAAGTGTTTGTTGTAGTCTGCTTGAGTCTTGGAAGCAGGGTGCCGAGCTTGGGTCTGGGATTTTGGAAGCGCTATTCCCGGTTTTAGGTAATACGTGAGTATTTTTTTGCATGTTTGGCTTTCTCTGCCCTGGGAAAGGTTATTCGCCGGAGCTTTGTTGAAGGAAGCTAATCTGGCGCTTGGTTATGGAGGGGATGTATGCGTCTTTTTGTTTAGTTTTAATGTTTATTGACATTTAATTAAAGGGCTATTTTAGGAGTATTTTGGAGTCATGTGCCCACCGTTTGGTTAAATAGTGGGTAAGTTAAATGTTCACTCTAAGATATCTAACTTTGGCGCTTAAATAAGCCCTGTATATGCAGTACCAAAGTGGGAGGAGCTGCAGTTAGCATTGTATTTAAACACTAACTACTTTATTTCCAACATAGCGATCTTTAGGTGAACAGTCAGCAGCACACTCTGATTCCCAAGTATATCACATATGTTTTCCAATATTTATGACATTTTGCAAAGAAATCCAAATAGTCTATCTTGTATGGTAAGCACGGGCTAGTCAAAACGGAATTGATTTGGACTTCCCCTGCCTTTTCCGTCAGTGTATCTACTTTTATTTCCATCCCCTTCAGACGTGAAGACCAACATGGATGATCTGAGGACAGAATGGGATGCGGCAACCAACTTTGCCGAGGGAGACGTGAGCGAGCGTTGGTGGGGCACCGTCAGTCGCCAGTATACAGAAGAGGGTCGTGTGTACCATGGCCACACTTACCTTGCTCAAATGTTCTCTCTCTATCATCAGTATCAAGAGAAACTTACCAATGCCCAAGCTGTAGCCCTGGCAATATTCTTCCATAAGTATGTTCAAAGAACTGATCATTCTCTCCATCTCTCTGCCTCTTTCTATTTCTTTCTTTATTTCCTTCTCCCTTTCATTGTTTTACTGTCTTTTCTTCTTCCTCTCACTCTCTTTCTCTCTATATCATTTTCTCTATCTCTCTCCTCTCCTCCTCTCTCTCTCTCCTCTTCTCCCTCTCTCCTCTTTTATCTCTCTCCTCTCCTCTCCTCTTCTCTCTCCTCTTCTCTCTCTCTCCTCTTCTCTCTCCTCTCCTCTTCTCTCTCCTCTACTCTTCTCTCTCCTCTCCTCTTCTCTCTCTTTCCTTTCCTCTTCTCTCTCCCTCCTCTCCTCTTCTCTCTCTCTCCTCTCTTATTCTCTCTCTTCTCTTCTCACTCCTCTTCTCTCTCTCTCATCTTCTCTCTCTTTCTCTTTCTCTTTCTCTCTCTCTCTCTTTCCCTCCCTCTCCCTCCCTCTCCCTCCCTCTCCCCCCCTCTCTTCCTTCCTTCCTTCCTTCCTCTCCCCCTCCCTCTCTATCTCCCTCACCCCTCTCTCTCTCTCTCTCTCTCTCTCTCTCTCCTCCCCTCTCTTCTCTTCCTCCCTCTTCTCTCTCTCTCTCTCTCTCTCTCTCTCTCTCACCCTCTCTCTCTCTCTCTCTC
>NW_028234407.1:18462213-18472213 GCF_977035675.1 Penaeus japonicus
ACCACTCACTCTTAAACCTAACCAAACCTAACAAAACAAAATCCTAAACCTAATCCAGCCTAAACCTAAACCTAACCAAATCCAATCCCTAAACCTAACCCTACCTAAACCAAACCAAACCCAACCAAACCCTTAATCCATTCGTGTTCAGTGGTTTTTGGGTCAGACGCCGGCGACGAGATATTTGGTCGAGGCCGGCGCTTGGGGTGAGTGGGCGAACAGCGCTCGCTCGCGGCTAATGCGCCCAAGAATCCCGAGGCGTTGGGCTTGTGCGTTCGAAAACCCAACCAAAACCTAACCAAATCCCAACTCCAACTCCAACTCCAACTCCAACTCCAACTCCAACTCCAACTCCAACTCCAACTCCAACTCCAACTCCAACTCCAACTCCAACTCCAACTCCAACTCCAACTCCAACTCCAACTCCAACTCCAACTCCAACTCCAACTCCAACTCCAACTCCAACTCCAACTCCAACTCCAACTCCAACTCCAACTCCAACTCCAACTCCAACCCCAACCCCAACCCCAACCCCAACCCCAACCCCAACCTTAACCAAACCCTAACCTAACCTAACCAAATCCAAACCCTAATCTAACCTAACCTTACCTGTTAGATAACCCGGGTAGATCACACACTATAGTATTTGATACCATTATAGATCACATATTATAGTAACATCATAGTGGACAGTGCATCTATGCATCATCAATTAATTAATGATAAAATATTACAGAAAAAGCCGGTCAGTTATTTCCAGCAAATTTATTAAAGCATAGAAACTAAAAGAAGCTATTGTAATCTGCCACTCATTTATAATGACATGTAAAGATATTAAGATATATATTTTCCCAGGGAAAATAGGACTGAAAGAATTCTTTGTTTTGTGTTCTTACATTCCATTGAAAATACAAAAATATTGATGAATGCCTTTAAAAAATGGAATGGTAGCCATTACAAACATATAAAGACAATGGAGCAATGTGGTTTCATTCAATATTGCAAGATCATAGGTATTGAGTTAAACATAGGACAAGGAGTGATGACATTATTCAGAACACCATAACTTTTTCCCTTTCCCTTACAGATGCTGCGGTCAGTCTCACAGCTGTCTGCAGCTTGCAGCAGAGCAGCCTTCACAAATGCCAGATTAGTGGCAACAAACATATGTAAATCATCATCCCAGCCCTTTAATAGAGTTAATTCACCGTTACTGCATCAGGTGAACCAACTTCATACAGCACATTTGAGAAATGGATTAATTACACAGAGGTTATCAAGGTAAAGTTGATTTACTAAATAATCCAGTGAGTTTGTCATGTTGGCTCTTTATGTGTATATATCCCTTTCAGTTTATTCTTCACCAATTTTTTTTTCTTATTCACTATAGAAAATTATTCTGTAATGTTTCAGTGTTTTTGCTACACAACCTAGAACACCAGTAGCAGTTCCCAACCTCCTGATGCCCACTCCAACTACATCAGCTTCTCAGACGCGGACTGTAGTAAAATGGTCATTGCAGAAAGGCAAACGCAAAACTGTGCAAGCTGTTCTGAAACGGTTTAAAAGGCTTGATTGGTGAGTTCTTTTTTCTTGCTTTCCATTTTTTTTTTTTTTTTATCTCTCCAAAACTGTTGGGTTAGCCAAGGTATCCAAATGAAATAATGACAAGAAATCAACCACCTCACCATTTTTACAAAACAATGTTCTCTGTTGCAGGGGAGGCCGTGGAATGTGGCTCAGACCAAGACAGGGAGCTAATAAAAAAATGTGGAAGAAGTCTCCACAACAGAAATTGCGATCAAAAACACATGTATTTTGTAATGCCACACAGTCACAGATGCTGGATAAAATGGTAAGTGTGATTATTTTACTGTTACTAATTAATAGATTGACTCAGTTATTGGATGATAATGAGAAAGGTATACACATACTTGGAATCTCAGCATGTTATTGCAAGTTTGTGCATTTGAAAGTAGTCATAATATTATTGCATCCAGTTATATATTATAAAGATTACTTTTATAACTACACAAAAATGTGTGGAAATAATTAAAAATGCTCCTTTCTTTTTGACAGGTGTGCCGTTACTGGAAGAAAACTCGTTATTACCCTGATGATCCATTTAGGCCTTACCTTCAACGGGACAGCTTCAAGGCAACAAAATCAGGGCCAAGGGAATTTTTCTAAAGCATACATCAGAGTGACGTAAATGATATGTAAAGGTGTAACTACGTTCATAAAAGATCTTTAATAATAACAGTGTACTAGTTTCCTCTTCTGATGTTCTGTACATAAGAATAAATGATAGTTTGAAATTGGCAATTATCTTTTATTTGAAGATTTCCAGTTTTTATATTTATTTATATGATTACTCGTTGGTATTTTGCAATGAGGATATAAACAATTTTAGTAAAAATTCTCAATAATTTATTTCCATTTACTTAGTTAAATTTCTAATAACTACAGATTCATTCATACATGGTACAATTAACAATTACTGGTCAGCATTTACCATAGCACACATTAGATGTCCTATGGTATCCACATTGCATTGGATGATGCGCTTAATACGCTCAGTATAAATCGGGGCCATGGGTGGTTCAGGAATACGTTGATATCCAGATGGCAGCTCACGCCATCTGTCAGGAGAAGGCGTGTGGTCCCGCATATACATCCACACATCCTTTAGTATGCACACAACTTCATATGGTGCCAAAGCATCTACCATCTGAGGTAACACTTTCAAAGGACCTGGTAAGAATTGAGCTGTTACCATAACTTCTAACAGGTTTCGGGTTGCTTGCAGCGCTTCTGGTGCTTGTTTGGCTGCTGCCAGAGGGAATGTGTTCCAGAAATTTGTGAGAGCAGCTGTGAGAGCACGGACAAGAACCGAACAATAACTCAGTGCTACGCGATTTCTGGCCACCATGTCTGTTAGAGCCCAAGCCACTGGGTACTCTTCAAATGTTTTCTTGATTGCTAAATCTCTTTCAAAAGTAAATTTTATATATTCTTCTGGCCATGGGAATCCATTGAACATTATATCAGAAGATATCAACTCAACCAAAAGAAGAGCAACTGTAGAAGCTCCTTCAGCACCAGCCTGAGCTGCACAACAAATACTGAGTGTGTTAAGGAGTAACTGTGTATGGAGTTTCACAACATCTGCCGGCAGTGGTGTGATGGGTTGTTTCTGACCAATTTTTCCATTTCCTATGATTCCCATGTGGAATATACTTGTATGAGATTGGGGAGCCTTCACCCAAGTATCAAACTGGCGATTGGCATTGATCAATTTTTCTCCAGCAACTTCCTTGAACTCTAGCTTTGCATGATTTGCAGCACCAAAGAGGTGGGCACACTCTGGCCTGAATACACCTTCAACTAATAATCTTATGATCAAGTTTTGAGCAAGGGAACAGTGAGCTAGCTGGCCCAAGACACGCTGACATCTTCCAACTGCGATAACCTTTTTTGTAATACTTTTTTCATGCAAATTACTGAAAAAGTAAAAAACAATGGCATGGCTCAGTGACATTACATGGCTCACAGGTAAAGGCTTTTCTAAAGGTAGTTGACATAAAACCTGAACAGCAGCTGTTCCCACTTTCTGGTGATTTACAAGTTCTGCTAAATGTGGAATATTCAGTAGCAATGCTTGCGTAAGTGCTGCATGAATGTGTGTTCTTTCCTTATGTCCTTCACTCAAGAGAGTCTCCAAACTGTTCAAAGCTGTGAGGATGGCAGATGATCCATTTTGCAGCTGCAATGCTGCTTCCAGTGCTGTAGAAAGAGGGGTCTCTGTTGTATGCTTGTGTGCCTGATGCACCATTAAAGCTGTTATGACAGCTGACAGAATTTGCTGGTGACCTATGGAGGAATCTTCAGTACGGCAATGTAGTAAATGCCCCAGTGTGGTGGTGGCTGTTGCTGGGCCCTGTTGTACCACAACAAGGGTGATTAATTTCTTCAAATGACCAATTACAGCTTCTGTTCCTGGCAATGCAAGAGTTTCCTCCACCAAACCAGCAACTGGGGATACAGCTCTTCCTCCAACTGCAATGCCTACATCACTCCCATCCAATCCACCCCCACGAAGGCCGACAAGGAAGGGTATGTGAATACGACCAGAACCGCTATTGCGACGCATGTAAGTTACTATGCATATTTCACCAACTACTCCCTGTAATACACTATTGACTGCTGCTGTGACAGTTTGGGGTAATTTGGGGGTAGAAGCAGCACCCTGGAGTAGGAGACGTAAAAGAGAAGGAGCAGCAGCCCCTCCAGTATCTAATATGAGATGTACAACCATCTCCTGTAACTGGCTGTGGGAGTTGAAGTATCGTGGTACCCACCAGCCAACCTGCTTTGCCAAGGCCCCTAATCTGTCACCAGGCATTAGAAGTGTATCTAAACCTGATGTGAGGGCAGCTAGTACAGCTCTTGATCTGCTAGTAACTGCAAGGCACAAAAGGAATGGCACTGACGCCTGAACTTCTTCATCTGCTGTCCCAGTAAAGGTACGGGTTAATATGGCATGTAACCCACGTCGAATATCTGGTAGATGACGGTCTGCCAAGTGACTTAATATCTTATTAACACTAGCTAGTTGATGCTCTGGTGGATGACCATGAGATGAGGCAAAACTACAAAGACCTAAGGCCAATACACGGCTTATAACTCTAGCAGGGAAAGAACATCCTACATGGGCAACTAGCCAGTCTAGTGCAGGACCACTTGCAGCACTAGCATCTAAGAGAGCAGCAACAGCTGTGTCTGGGTCATGAGCAACACACGCTACAGTGAGTGCAGCCAATGTACGAGCTGGACCACAGGATAACCAGCCAGCCACAACTTCCTCCAGTGTAGCATCTCCTCTTCCTACAACAGTGATTGCCCATTCAACAGACCAGCGTCCCAACTGTTCTACTGCCCACTGACTGACCAATGGTCCCCATACGCCGGGTGTGGCTTCAACAAGTTCTCCAAGAAGGCCTTCCAACTGCCCTGAGAGACCATCATCACCAGCATCTGTCTTCCGATTACTGTCGCCTGAAGTAAATCCTCTCATGTGAGAAGACACCTGGAATCAATGACACACAAATTATTTATACTGCAATTTTCCTTTAAAATACAAAGTACAATAAGTACTTCTTACTTAAAAAAAAAGATATATATCAATTTAATAGAAACTTCCGACATTATCACTGAAAATGAATGATACATCATACAAAATTTTCTGTAAATATCCATGATATTCAAGATCATATATTTTTTAAGTATATATTCATACGCGAATATATACTATTTCTGGTAGACATAAATGAATGGTGGGGGTGGGTGTATTGTGTGATGGTTTTGGATATTTAGAATATAAAATATTTTAATATAAATATGTAATAAATAAATTTTATATATATATATAGATATATATATAATTAATTTAAAGTTACTCAGTTTGTTAATATTTTTTTAGATGGTATATTATATTACATGTATATTCATAAGCATTTAATATGCTTATGCAAATGAATATGCATATTCTTCCATCCATCATCCACCCCCTTCATCCAATCCCTTTCATCCTCCATTCCATATACAGACGATATTCAGATACACATATATTTCATACAAATTTACACAGATATACACACATATACACATATATTACCAGACACATATATACATACGCATATTCACATATACAGACACATAGACACATATTACCTACACATAGTTGCCATTTTTTCTTTCTCATTTACTCAGATACATACACATATACACCTAGTTACATACACCTATATCATATATTCATACACTTAACTTCTCATAATCATTTCCAACACATACACTTATATCCTTAGCACATATACAGATTTATAGATATAGACATACATATATTTTCATACAATATATACATAATTGTATACTATTCTTTAAATAAAGTTATATTATAATATTTTTACTAATATAATATGATATATATATTAGTATATATAATTCAGTATATATACATATGGTATATTCATAGTATATACATATAATATATATATATTCATGTATATATCTTATATATACTTATATATACAGTATGTTATATATTGTATTCATATATGATATATATATCCATTAATATATTCAAATAATATAGAATATACAGTATAGTGTTTATATTCATTTTTATATATACACAATATGTATATATAGACTTATATCCCTTTTATATATACAGATATAACATATATATATGACATAATACATATACATATTATTTATAAAAAATCTATAAATACCTATATATATATAGTAATATATATATTAAAAAAATATATATATATATATATATATATATATAACAAATAACATAGATATTACAATATATATGAATATAAATCAGACACACATATAGATATAATATACATATATAACAGAAATACTAAATATAATTTTACATAATACATACCCCATACATAATAGATATATAATATATATTTATTATATATATATATATAATATAGAAAATCTATTGTATAAGCATAAATATGTTAATTGTATATGTATATGTATACAATATATGTAGTATGTATATGTGTGTTATGTGTGAATGTGTGTGTGTGGTGTGTGTGTTGGTGTGTGTGTGTGTGTGGTGTGTGTGTGTGTGTGTGTTCACTGTGTGTGTGTGTGTGTGTGTGTGTCAGTGTGTGTGTGGGTGTGTATTGTGTGGTGTATGTGTGTATGGTGTTATGTGTGTTGTGTGTGTAGTGTGAATGTGTAGGTGTAGTTGTTTGTGTATGTGTGTGTGTGTGTGTGTGTTTGTGTTTTGTGGTGTGTGGGTGTGTGTGTGTGTGGTGCGTGTATAATAAATACTATAACATATAAAATATATAATAATATATATATAATATATAAATATAAATATATATATATATATATATATAGAATCTATATCCTAATCTATCTATAATCTATCTATCTATATCTATCTATCAATTCTATCAATCTAATCAATCTATCAAACTATCAATCAATCTATCTAAACAACTGCTAATCTAACACTATCTATCTTCTATCTATCTATCTATCTATCAATCTCATCCTATCTATCTATCCTATCTATCAATCTATCATCTAAACACTATCTATCTATCTATCTATCTATCTATCTATCTATCTATCTATCTATCTATCTATCTATCTATCTATCTATCTATCTATCTATCTATATATCTTTCTTTCTTTCTTTCTTTCTTTCTTTCTTTCTTTCTATCTATATATACATACACACAACAACATACATGTGTTTGAGGAAGCACCATATGTGTAAATAAGAATGTGAGTGTGCTTGTAAATGAGTGTCCTCACCTGTTTGGAAAGAGTGTGAGCTAAAAATGCTAGGGCAGCTGGCCTAGCTGGTGGTAAGTTCCTCAGCAAAAAGAGGGCTGTCTCTGCCATGGTCTGCTCCTCTCCCTCACTAATGCCATCTCTTCTCCCACTATGACTCCTCTTGTCGGTTGTGGTCAGGGCTAGACTAAGGAAGCGATCTAGTTCAACCAGTAACATGGTGGACGAGATGGTGTGCCCACCACCCTCTACATTTGTAGTGCCTGGCTCCATCACTCCAGTCACAACCATAGCTGTTTAATAATTCTTGTTGGGTCTTCAGTCACAACCTGTCAAAAATAAAATGAATGTCACCTTTACATAGAAGATGCCTAATATTACTGTTATTGATACTTTCCAGAAGTTATGTACTTCACTTATAAATCTCTATGGCAAAAAAGTATCTATAGAAATATACGTTGGTAAGAAGAGACATTATATTACTGTCATACTATTGAGCTAATTACTTAAATGCATAAATAAAACTATGTACTTATGTTTAAAATAATACATAACACTTTTTTTGCTAGACCCTGTCTTTTTAATTTACTAAAAATATGCAGTCTATTAAGTTGCCTTACATAACAGTAAAAAGCTTTACATTTATTACTCAAATTCTATTTCCATTTCAAACTGTAATCCATGGTGAAAGTTATTTTTGTGCATACCTAACAATATATATATTAAAATACATATCAACCTATTGATTACAGGTGTCATGGCATAGACGACAGCACCGATTAGGCCTAAAGACGTGTGTTAACCCTTTCCCGACGGGACACTCGCTACGCGAAGTCCCCTATGCCGGGCGATTGCAATATTGCATTGTAATCGTCACAATCGCATGACGCCCCGGCATTGGGAGTTTGGCTGTGTCACACGAGTGTGACGCACCGTCGTCATAGGGTTAATGCCTACATGATGCAACATTGTTTGAAGGGTGTATGAAATATTATGGATGTAATGACGCTAGCTTCAGAGCTACAGGGTTCCAAGGTGGGTTTTATTTCAGAACAAGGCAGCTTCACACAACATAAATTGACTTTTCTCACTCTCTTTCACTCACTTATTATAAAAAAAGAGCCATTTTTGTTTGTCATTTTTTGGTGTTTTATATTTTATTATAGGGTCCATGCCAGCTCATTATTTTCTTTATACTTAGTGTGATACAAGTATTGCCGTTTTATGGGAGGACAAAAAGCAACTTTATTTTTTGATATTCATGTATGGTCTACACATATACATATACATATTTATTTATATGTATACTTCAAATATTTCAACAATGAATTTGTTAGGCTATGAATGATGAAACCAAGAAATGGAAATAAAAACTAGATTTTTAGGCAATACATAGCCCTCGGCTAACTTCAAAACTAGGCAAAGTAAGCTAGGTTTTACATATGATTTTGTTCAGATTTTGCATGTGAAATATGCCCCAAATTCATATTTTACCCTGCAATTTCCTTGATCTATTCAATGCCCTCCCTTACTATTGGGACACAGATTGTGAGGCATAGGGGCAATTGAAGTTCATACAGTATATCTTGGGCATATGATTATTCTGGTTGTTATGGTAGTCGTCATAAAACCTTTGTTACACCAGATTATTCTTTTGAATTCTATTCTGAAGCTGAATTGTTACACCTAAGCATAGTATGCTAGAAAATAAAATATTTGCCAAAATAATGAATTGAAGTTATCAAAGTATATCTAAGGTGAATTCCTCAATTTGTAAGTATAAACACATTTGGGGAAAAACATGAGACAAATATAGATACTATGTGGAGAAGTTAACTTCTTAACTAAAGATAATCATAGAATAAAGATATTTTCAGACGGCACTCTTGACATGGGCATCTGATATTCCTGCAAACTGCACATTAATTTTTTAAAGCTTATCCAAGAAGTGCTATACTATCCTAGATGAACAACCATCTATTCAAATCATTTTGAGTTTCAGAAGCCTTTGTTTTCAAATTCTTCTTTCCCTCTTATGTCTTTCTCTTGTGCCATGCACCCACATCAGATGTTTCTCCAAGCTCTCTTGCACATTGTGAGTTCGGTCATGCACACCCAAAGGATGAGTAAGGCCTTACTTCACGGTCCGAACTGCAGCCTAATTAGGGAGTTTGACCATTCTCTCCAATAAGTTTTCTCATAACATAGCAAAATAGACAAAAACGAGGAAACATGGCTCAGTTTTGAAGAAAAAATATGGGTATACAGAGCTCCTTTGAGACGTCAGACAGGGCTGAGGACTCGGTTTTCCCAAAATGAACTGCGCCTGTCGTATCACAATAACTTTCATACTTCTATATCACTTGCTACAATATTCATTGTGTGTCTGGACATAGTATTGCCTACAGAAAACCCAAACTGTCTCTAAAATATGCAACACATCTAACCACTTATATCCGTAGGTTGACATCCTCTGTATTGTTTTGCTTATGGCGTTTCAAGGGAGTGTTGTTATAAAACACTTATCCCGTTTACGTATGTATAAAGGATATAATGGAAAAGCCGTTGTCACCATATGTGTACAAAGAAGTGACCCTTAATCTTTTAAATTAGATGTCCTGTTTAAAATATTCATTACACTCCAACATCTGCA
>NW_028234407.1:18473360-18478360 GCF_977035675.1 Penaeus japonicus
GTGTGTGTGTGTGTGTGTGTGTGTGTGTGTGTGTGTGTGTGTGTGCATATTTGCACGTAAACACATACATGCTTACTTGTATGTGCCCCTTTAGGTACGTATAGATTACATTGGCATAGCAATAAAAGTTGGCTTGAGAAATAAGAAATACTTGCAAACCTTCAGAACGGGTATCTTCTGATCATAAGGTAACTAAGAAGCATCACATGCAAAAGCTATAGACAATATATTCTGGAACACTCATGCCATAGCAACAATGCAATTCAAAGCAGTTAACTCACTGAGATTGCTTCAAATTTGCATTCCAATGTGCTAATTCCAATGAGGTTGTTAGCCCCAGAATGTCTCGGATCTTACTATGATAACATACTAATTCAACTCTTGCTAAAGCTAATTTTTTGTCTAGCTTCCAAAGATAAGTTGTAAAAATGAAAATATTTTGTAAAAAAACTCAAACTAATTGATCTTAAAAAAAAAGAAAAAAAGTCTTTGGTAGATTTTGTAACACTATGGAAATTATCTTAACAACTATTTTAAAATTTCTAAAAATTACTAAACAACATATGCAAGAGGATATTTTCAAATAATTAAAAATTTCTTCAGAACTTCATGATCCTTTCCATGAAGTTCAATACCTTCCTCTTCAGAAGTTGAACCAACCTACAAAGCAAAATTTCAGGCAGTTCTTACCGTGGCCTCGAGGAGTTTGGCGATCGCGGGGGCCTTGTGACCTGCTGATTAGCATTTGCCTTACGAGGGGAGTCCACGTACGCGTGGTGGTGGTGGTGGTGATGGTACGACGGGTGGTGATGTGTGGGCGGTGCATCTGGCTGGAAGAAGTTAGTCTTCGAGGGATGCCTTGGCAAGGGTGGCGTAGGTTCGCAATCCTGACTCTGACTCATTCCAGGAGGGGGCTGGCTGTTGTCATCACACTCTCCTGCCCCACCCGTGCTCACTGTGACCGAAGATGATGCTCCGGCCCCTCCCCCCTCCACCAGCTACAGGCAGGGAGATAATACTCAGTTACAACTAAGCTGATACAACAATCATGTACAGGTGCAAAAATGGTATCAACAACTTCAATACAGATCAAATATTTGCAAATCAAGGGCAGCAAAATACAGTAAATTAAAGATATACATCAAGCAGCCAGACATAACCATTAGACAAAGCCTGATAAGACTCTGAGAATATCTCTGGAAGCAAAGAGTAATGACACTGTACACTTAAATAGTGCTGGGACAATAGAGCAAAAGATGCAATTTCTACTTTTGTACAACTCTTCTAAAGCAGATTATTTTAACTATACTGCAATTATATATTCAGGCTTGCAAGAAAAGCAGTGCTTCATAGAACTTCAGGTAAGAATAAGTATGAGTACTGAAGATTTTCATAAATGCACAATTTTTTCCCAAACCGGAGGTAAAATCATAATCTAAAAACTTAATCTCCCTGTTCTTTATGAGAGTACTTCAGTTATCAGGATGAAATACTGTATTGTTGATTACACGAAACATAGAAAATATAAATCCAAGTGAAAAGAAAGAGAAAAAGAAAGAAAAGAACAGAACTCAGATATCAATAATCATTTTAACCAATAATGGCAGTTACATTAAGTGAATAATAATTGTAGGTGTAGGTAAAATAAATATCATAATAATAATAAATAATATATACCCAGAGTTCAGTCACAGCCAAGGGATCAAAAGGAGGAATAGAAAAAATGAAGAAAATATAGGGTAAAAGTAGAGGAAGAGTAAATAAACGAAAATTCAGTGCTATCAACAGGAGGAGAAGGGGGAGGGAGAGATATCAGAGGATGAGGAGGATGGTAGGACAAAGAACACGGAAGAGAAAGAATATTAGCAAGAGAAAGTAAGATGGAGAAAGGGGGCTAAGGAGAAGAAAAATAAGGGTAATAGTACATTGGCTGGCATTCACTTAAGGCATTTATAAATACTTTCCAGGAATGAGAGAAAATATCTTTTACTCTAGAAAATCAAAAACTCTCAGTCTCAAAGTCAAATAAAATACATATCTTTGAATCCAACAACTCAACTTGTGATTTACACAAAAAATCTAATATTACCATAAAAAAGAATTGTAAACAATGCAAAATATAATAAGTACCCCAAACAGAGAATTTCTTGCAAAAAAAAACAATATATATATATATATAAAATCAAATATACTATTTTATGGTTATTAGGAAAATAATGCTTAAAATGAAAGCATTCTCAACTAAAAAAAAAAAAAAATTGTTTTAAAACAAAAAGAGAGAGAGAGAAAAAAAAAATCATCATCTTGACCTCCCTCCCTCAAGAAATAGCAGGGAATTATTTGGTTTTTTTTCTCTGTGCAATTACTTTCTTGGATGGTTTTGGAAACAATATTCCTACAATAGAGTATAAAGATCCCCTCTGATCCTTTAAAACATCTACATTTCTCTTCAACTTTTCAAAGGGAACAATTCTAATTCAACTTTATCAAAGATGCAATTTGGAGGTGGGGCAGGAACCTAAATCTAACATTTGATGGTGGTTTAACCCACGACACGAGTCTAGGTCTCGCGATTTAACAGTAAAGTAATTATAGTTGTGTCTACACGAGGGACCATGCTGGATTGGGGGGCAGGGGCTTGGCAGTGGACGCAGCACCTGAGGGCCAGCAATATCACCACACGATTCATTTCACCAAAACATTACACCATTTAAAATTTCACATACCGTGGCTTATTCATATCATTACACTTACCATTAAAAAATAGACTCTCTTACTATTTCTTCTTTCATACTTAGTTCTTACCTCTTGAAAAGCACACAAAAGCCCATTTGGGGATTGTCAAAGGTATTCTTTACTTTTAGTAGGGGGGGTTTTTTGGGGTTTTGGGGTTTGTTGTGTGTGTGGGGGGGGGTTTGTGGGGTGTTGTTGGTTGGTGTTTGGTGTGAGTTGGTTGTGGGTGGTTGGGGGGTTTGGGGGTGTGGGGGGGGGTTGGGGTTGTTTTTTATGTGTGTGTGGTATGTGTGTGGTGTGGTGGTGTGTGGGGGTGGTGGGAGGTTGGTGTGGTGTGGGTGTGTGGTTTGGTGTGGTTGTTGGTGTGGGTGGGTGGGTTTTGGGTGGGTTTTGGTTGGTGTGTTGTGTGGGGGGTGTTGTTTGGTTGGTGGGTTGTGGTTTGGGTGGTTTTGTGTGTGGGGTGGTGTTTGTGGGGTGTGGTTTGTTATGGGTGTGTTTTTGGGTTTGTGTGTTTGGGGGTGATTTTGTATTGTTTTATTTGAAATTTTGTTGTTAAAAATTTGGGGGGGTGTTGGGTGTGGGGTGTGTTGGTGTGGTGTTTTTGTTTTGGGGTGTGTGTGTGTGGGGGGGGTTGTGTGTGGTGTGTGTGGGTGTTTGTGTGTGGTGAGTGGGGGTGGGAGTGTGGTGGTGGTGTGTGGTTGGGTGTGATGTGGGGTTTTGTGGTGTGTGTGTGTTTGTGGTGTGTGTGATGTGTGGGTTTGTGTGGGGGTGTGTGATTGTGGGTGTGTGTGGTTGTGTTGTGTAGGGTGGTGTGTGTGGGGGTGGGGGAGTGTGTGTGTGTGTGGAGGTGTGTGGGGGGGGGTGTTGGGGGGGGGGGGGGGGGTGGGTTTGGTGTGGTGTGAGTGGGGTGGGTTTTGTGTTTGTGTGATGTTTTTTGGTTGTGGGGTGGGGGTGTTTGAGGTTTGGGTATTTTTTTTGTGTTTGTGTTGTGGGGTGGTAGGTTTGGTGGTTTTGTTGTTTTGTATTTTTTTGGGTTTGTGTGTGGGTGTAGGGGTTTTGTTGGTGTTTTTGTTTGGAGTGTTTTTTTGGGTTGGTGTGGGGTGGGTGGTTGTGTGTGTGGTGGTGTGGGTGTGGTGTTTTTGGGGTGTTTGTGTGTTTTTGGGATTTGGTGGGGTGTGTTGTGGTGTGGTGGTGGTTTGGGTGTTGTTGTGGTTTTTTTGTTTTTATTTTGGTGTGGGGGGGTGTGTTTTGTTGTGTTTGTGTTTTTGTTTTTGTGTTGGTGTTTTTGGGTGTGTGTGTGTGGTGTGGGGTGTGTGGTGTGGGTTTGGGGTTTTTGGATGGTGTTGTTGTGTGGGGGTTTGTGGTTTGTGTGGTGTGGGGTTTAGTGATGTGGTGTTGTGTGGGGTGTGTGTGTTGTGTGTTGTGGTTGTGGTTGGTAGGGGTTTTGGGGGGTGTTTATTATAAAATTTTTTATTTATATAATTTATATATTTTTTAAAAATATTTTTATAATTATAAATTTTATTTATATAATTTATATAAAAATTTTTATATTATTATATAAAAAAAATTAAAATTTTAAATTTTTAATTTTAATTTTTTTTATATTTTATTAATATTTTTATATTTTTTAATTTATTTTAATTTATTATTTTATATATATATAGAATTTTAAAAAATAAAAAAAAAATATATTTTTCAATTTTAAAATAAAAAATATATCTATCATATATATACATATATATATCATATATATACATTATATCATATATATACATAATATACATATTATACATAAACATATATTTATAATTCATATATACATATATATATACTTTTAATATATATATATATATATATAATCATGACATATGCAATTTACATATACATATATATATATATATATATATATTATATATATATATCATATAGTCATTTATATATCGATATATCATCATATATATACAGAAATATATATCTTAATATACATATAATTTATATCATATATATATATCTATATATAGATATATATATATAGATATATTACCTACATATATTTTTTTAATTCATATATAGATATATATATTTAGCATATATTTACATATATATTATATATAGACATATATATATATCATTATACATTATATATACATTTATATATATATATATATATATATATATACTATATATATACATTATATATTAAATCTTATATATATTCAATATATATATTTTATATAATATATCATATATTATCATATAATATA
>NW_028234407.1:18493360-18500860 GCF_977035675.1 Penaeus japonicus
CGTTCCATTCCTATGTAAATTGTACAAGAAATATTTTTTGCTATAGGCTACTTTACAGTTGCTGAAAAATAGCCAGTCTAAATTTGTTCGTTTGGCCCAGGCTGGTAACTATAGAGGACAAAAAAGAATTCAGCAGAATGGAATAGCTCTATGTACTGGGAACTTTCAAGAAGCATGGACTTCATACATAACTCATTACCTCCTAACAATGTCTACAGTGCTTGCTTGCTCAGGTTGGCTTTCTGTAAAAGGCAATTTTCTGGTCTAATTTGTATTAGGTACTCCACATCATTTATTGTTTTCAACATTAAAGGCTGGATCTACTGCCGAACAGTGAATTTTGCTTCACCAATCAGCAAAAAATGTAAAGCATTTTGCATACAGTACCAATGAGCCAGTGTCTAGTCATACAGTCAACAGCCATACAGTGCTAAGACTTCCAAGGTATTACTTAAAATATGAAGCTACACTGACCTGACAAACCAGGCTTCCCCAGGGTGATTAGTAAATCTGTGGAAGCAGTTTGTCACAAGTTCAGAAAAATATATAGCTCCTTATGAAGCCCTTGACTGTGATCGAGATTCCTTTTTTATTCTATCATGTTTTACAAAAAAGAGAACTATCTGCATTGTATTTTGTACAATGGCTTGAACTGGCTTTTGGTTTCAACAAGTCTGTAAAATTATCAGCTCTTATATACTCGAAAAAAATTGTTTTCATGTTACTCTTCAAACATGAAAATGAAAGACCTAGGGATTATCATGACCGGATAGTGCAAGCATAATAAAAATTCATGAGGCCATCTTCAGAGAAGTCAAATGGTTCCTATGCAATTTCTTTCAACAGTTTACTTCATTAACACAAGAAACTACTTATGAAAAATTGTAAGAGGAACAAAATGGTGACGAAACAATGGTGCATAGGCTAGTTAAAATATCTGAATTTTCAAGAAAGGAAAAGCACTAAAATCAGGCATCACTTAGATCTCTTTACACATTCAAGGTTATAAAGAGTTTGGAAAATAATCATAATTAACCCATTGCAGATGGGTGTCATGACATACATGACAGCACTGATCAGCCCTAAAAGACAGATTCAATATGTACATGATCCAACATCAGGATCTGCTCACAGTTGAAGCGCGCACATAGTCATGAAGTATTATAGCTGTAGCTGTGCTATCTTCAGAGCTACACCATTCCAAAGTCAGTCTAAACCCTTGTTTTGAGATGGGTTTATGGGAAAAATATTGTTTAGGCTAGCCTGCAGTGCCTGGAGGGTGGAGAAAATATTTTCCTCGTCCCTCAAATTTTTAGCCAGTGCCACTAGCGTCATAGACCACCCATCCTGAATGCTATTTAGGTAATTAGGTAATTAAGCATCAGCCATTTTATTTTAACCCATTCGCAACAGGAGACATGATATATCATGGGAATATTTTGCTCCAGCTTAATAAATGCATAATAAAATTTAACTTGAAAAACTAATTTTCCATTATGAATTTTACATGTATCTAAGAAGCATTCTCCCCAAAAAGTTACACACTATGGAAGCTGCAATTTCGATACAGATGGGAAAACTGACCGTGAGCAGATATCAACTAAGATTTAGTTTTAGTATTTTTAGTAACTGCAAATGTTAAAATTCAAAAAGGGTTACATACAATCTGGCAACTCACAGAGAAGGTGCCAATCAACAATCAACAATCATAGTATTGAATATATTCATTAAAAAAAAATAATAATAAAACATTTACCAATAAAATTGCAAGAACATAGAAAACTACCAATCAATATTTGAATATCTAATTAAGACTAAATCAACATGTGAAACTTTGGGTAAGGATAAGCTTGGTTTGCAGAGCATATGCGCCGCCGGGTTCAAAAGCACTGAGGCAAACCAGACTGCGTCAGTGTGTGCTGACTGGTCAGAGAGTGTGTCAACAAGTGTTGACTCGACCTGAGCTTGGTCCTTACCCACCATATTGCCCAGGCACAAAAGTGACCGCCAGGCAACAGTGGAAACTCACGAGCTTGGACAGAGCTCGAGCTCCCGACCACAGAGATGGGTGATCGGCACGCTGACGACTGCACTACCTAGCAGCTAAACTTTGGGTAAAAAGCAATGGTCCATATGAATCTGCACCTTCCAGCAGGCAATGGTCCAAATCAAGTTTTTTACAGTAAAGGTACCACTGTGCTGTACAGTGTACAAAACGAAAAGACAAATATCAAGTAATCATGAACATATTAATGTTCTCATGGGTCTTCGAACTGAATAAATAAAAGTAAAATTTCAAAATAATTTATTAACCAAGGTTGAAATTACTGCCTGTAAATTTTAGCTTTATTTTCAAACATATTTCCGTGAATCAAATAACATGTGCACCTTTTGATTCAATATCAATGGAAGATAGTTCTCTGATGATAAGTTAGTATTGGTGTAGGTAATGGTCTGTTGCCTAGCTGGCAGCATGCCAAAATCAGTTAAGTCATCCATGTACTTGTATCCAAACTTACTGAAAACTTAACTAGATTCAGTAAGTTTGGATACAAGCACCAAGACTTCTTCTTGTCATATCAACATGTCCATCAACCTTGTCAACCTTGAATCCCTCTTTTTTAACCAACTGCCAATGGGCCGTTTTGACTCCAAATGCTCTTAACGCCAGGGTATTTCAAATCCGTAAGACTAACGCCTCGTACTGTTCATCCACTCTGGTCACAACCAAGTGCGACACACCCAATCACCCGGCATACCAGCCAGATAGAAAGCCATGAAAAAATATCTTGTCGCCGGCAGCTGGTCCTGCCACCACTTGACGTGCTATCTTGTCACCCGGCGTTAACGGGTACCACAGAATGGTACACAGTCCTTCACCAGCACTTCCTATTCTTCCTCCTCTTCTTACAAAGCAACCATTTCTGTGTGCTATTCTTTCTAATACCTGTGCATTAAATCTTTTGTGTGTCTGAGAGTCATTGTCTCCTTTTACCACCATCCATCCACATCTCTATGGCAGAGCTGAATCATCATAAAGGGTTAACAAATCAATTCTTTCTCTTGGTTTGGTACTAAATATTCATCAATTCCATTTAGATAAATTTATATTCACTTTTAAAGAGCTGCTGACAGGAAGTCTTGCCATTCGGTCAATGACACAAAGGAGGTTCTTTTGGTTCTTCTGTGTCATACTAATTTTTTTCAGTACTTGTAGCATTTGATGGCCTAACTAATGGCTCATGTGTTGGTAGTGCTGCTCTTCAATTGTTTCTTTATCATTTGTATATATTTCTTCAACTCAATTATCACCACTGGTGAGAATTGGCTATTCAACAGTCTTTTTCCTGAAAATATTTTTCTTGTACTTTATTTTTCCTATTATGATTCATTATATTTTAATAAACCAAACGATGCAATGTAGAAAAAGGTATGAATGAGAATGTATAACTTCACAGTGCAAGACATGTAACTGACATGTTTCAAATACAATCTTCATCTTCAAATTTACAGGTACATATGAATAATATATATATATATATATTATATATATATATATATATATATATATATATACATATATATACATATATATATATATATATATACATATATATAGATATAAATATACATATATATACATATATATACATATATATACATATATATATATACACATATATATACATATACATCATTGTATATACAACCTAGGTCTTCCAATTAACCCATTCATGCTGGGACTTATATTTGCCTAAAGTCGCACTACTCCTCTGTGAGTGTTTTTGAGCCGCCCAATGGGGTGATAATAGGAGGCTTTTGTTTTCGTTTATTCACAAATAATTTAAAATGTATCCATACAAATGGAACACCTTTTTTACATATATATGTATATATATATATATATATATATATATATATATATATATATATATATATATATATATATATATATATATATATGTAACGCTGTAAAACATATGTTTTGAGGGAAAGATCATGAGGTGAAAGGACGTCATCTGGCGGGAGCAAAATATTCCCATGACTAGCGCAAATGGTTTAACATATGAAACAGAGAAAAATGAGTTTGTTGTAAATAAAACCAGTATGTAGAGTAAACAGGTCTCTCAAAAAATTGTAGTTCATGTTAACACTGATATGAACATTAAAACAATCAGTGTTCTTGGTCGTGGGAAGGTTGGGAACTAATGATCTACATGATGATTAATACTTACTGTAAAAATTACATTATATTATCATCACCTTGATATAAGATATAGCACCTCCCATTCCTGCCCATTCAGACATTCCTAACCTTTTTTTATACATTTTCATATCTTGTTAATTCTCTCCTACTTACCTCACAATGGTGGTCGTTTCAGTCAAACTATCCTTCTTGTCGAGCACATGTATAAGACTGAAGGTGAAGATGGATATCATATGAATGCTGAGAGAGCACAGGAACATGAAGAAATAGCGATAGTTCCGTCGACCAATGCAATTATTGACCCATGGGCAATGGTGGTCAAATGTCTGCAAGGAAATAGGAAAGGATCAATGAAAATCTACCATCAAAAATAAGTTGGCACAATTAACCTCTAAAGGATGTGTATACTAAATTTAGTCCCACTAAAGTGACTGTATCAATATTCAACAGGAAGCCAAATAATTATTGTATTGTTTAATAGTTTAATAATGCAGTAGATTCCAAAAATAGATTTCAGCTTTTAGTGTGGATCGAAGTAGGGTAGATAGGAGAGATTGTTTAGTGCGTCAGATCTTAAGACAGCAAGGTAGCTTCTGATCAAGCAAAACCGTGAAAAATAATTTTTTTTATAAACCTTTTACAGTCAGGTATGGAATTCAAGTCTAAATACAGAGTATTATCAAAATTCACTTCAGTTTTTAAGCTATGAATCATCTTCCCCGTCCCCATATTCAACCATAAGATGTATGATAAACTGTTTATTAGCAGAATTATGATAACTTTCAACAAGAATCCCTTTAACCCATTCACGCCGGGGCTATTCCGGTTCTAAATGGTCGAAATGCCAGAGTATTCGAACGCATAAGCCTAACACCATGGGATTCTCAAGCGCACTAGCCACGAGTGAGCGCTGTACACCCGCTCACCCTGCGCCCCAGCCTTGACCAAATATCTCGTCATTGGCGTCTGACCCAAAAACCACAGAAAGTGATAGCATGTCAACCAGCGAGAATGGGTTAAAAGTGAAGTGTGACAACATCTGGTCTACTACCCAAGACATAAACTGAACAAAGCAAGCTATATGGATTTTAGTTCTTGACAGTATAATTATAGGAAGATTGGTAAAATTCAATAATCACTAAAATGAAAAAAGGAAACACGCAAATAAAAGAAAAAGTAAGAAAGCATATAGCTCGAGAGAATTTTTAATTACCTGACAACAATGGGTAGCTTAGGTAACTATGATGCCCTCTCAGAGAGATAATAACCTGTCATACACAGGCAGGGGGGACCAGGCAGCCAGAAAACTAAATGCTTTATGACTTCATTAAAATACATATTAGAACATGAAGAGGAGCAATGGCAAATTTGCAAAGAATACATACACTAAAGAGAGAAATGGTAAATGCCATGATATCATTTTATAATCAAGTTCATGTCATGGCATATAGACATGCCACACAACATCTGAGCTCATTTTGCCATGGGAAGTATCCATGCCATCTGTGGTAGAATGAAATTTTTCTTTGATTTAGATGAGGGAGTCATTTTTCTTTTAACCCCTTCGACACGATGACGCGTATACTGCGTCATCGCAGCGCTCGCATCAAATCCGAGGACGCGCATACTGCGTCATGGCTCAGTTCAGGTGGAATCGAGTTTTCTTTCTTTCGGATACTGTACGAGATCTTTCAGAATAGAGGTCGGATATGATACGATGGATTACTTGACTTTCATTATTATTAATTTATTACATAAGAGTGGGATTCGCTTATACCAGGGGAGGCACTGATGGGCCCTGCTAGCAATTATTTTATTATCTATTTATGGAACATTATGTAAAAATATAAAACTTATTATGATTAGTTTACCCTACTATTTCAATCGTTTTCTTTGGTCATCTGTGTGAGGCCTCCCACCAAGGTCACTCTTTCCATCTTCCTGCCAACCCATGTAAATAACTTGTCACATGCATATGGGGGAAGAGGTTAACTATGCATATTTTGATATATAACACATGATGATTATGTTGAGGTTTAGGCTTAAAACTTGTCATATTCAATAGTGACGTTTAAAATTTGGCACGCGCCGGCAGCTCGGATACGGCGCGAGGGGCGTTTTCTACTGCCCGTAGTGAAGGGGTTAAACCCATTGCAAAAACTAGTTTTTGGCCTGAAGACAGTAGCAACATGTAGGTGCCAATGATCGTCATTGCATATTTGAGATTAGGGGAGAGTAGATCACTGTGTTCCTCTTTTACACTTTGAGTAGTAACTCTTATTTAGTAGCTTGGAATGCAAATTGTATTTATAATTACTATACTTACCGTAATATTCACCAGATTAGGTTTAGTTTAAATTCCCAAATATAAAAGGCACCACTCACTCCTAGTACCAGCAGGGAGGAAAGCCTTGAAGGGTGTTCTTCCACAGTCTGTACTAAGCAATCCAATATGACTACTTTGTGATGTGGCACGCAGTCATAAGCACAGATCTCCTTCCTCTTCCCCATCTCTTCATTTATTTACACAAGGGATGGTTATTTCTTCTCTATTTGTTTATGAAAGTACACAAGTATGAAAAAAATAAAGTTGCTATTTGTCCTCACATAAAACTCATACTTCTATCACACTGATTATAAAGAACATAATGAGTGAATATGGAACTTATACTACAACACTGATAAACACTTTCAGATGGCACATGTAATAGCAGAAAAAAAAGACTCTACACAAATATGGCTCCAGAGAGCAAATATGGCTCTAGGAAGTTGTGATACATCAGTTGAAGCTCTCTAGCTCTAAACTAGCACTAGTGCCCCTCTTAGGGACTAGTCAAGCAAATCTATCCTTATCCACAATGTGTTACTTAAAAGGGTCACATATATTTTTTGGAAAGCTAAAATTAAAGTATATGTATGTTGTAAATCTTGGTATAAAAAAATATTCATAACTTAACCCATTCACGCCGGTTGACATGCTGACACGTTTTGTTTTTTGTGTCAGACGCCGGGGACAAGATATCAGGGCATGGCCGGTGCTCGGGGTGAGCGAGCGGGCAGCCCAGGCTCGCGGCTTGTGCGTCCAAGAATCTCGAGGCGTTAGGCTTATGCGTTCAAAAACCCTGGCATTGCGACCATGCAAAGCCGGAACCACCCCGGCGATAATGGGTTAACCCACTCACGACGGGGGCATTCCAGCCTTGAATGTCACAATGCTGGGGCTTTCGAGCGCTTACGCCTAAATCAATTAAATGGCTGGCACAATACTGTGCCGCCCGGCCACTGGGCTTTTG
>NW_028234407.1:18508360-18515860 GCF_977035675.1 Penaeus japonicus
ATAAGGGAGAGAAACTGGGGGAGCAGAGGGGAAGAAAGGGGAGGAAAGAGAAGAGAAGAGAAGAGAAGAGAAGAGAAGAGAAGAGAAGAGAAGAGAAGAAAGGAGAGAGAAGAGAAGAGAAGAGAAGAGAAGAGAAGAAAGGAGAGAGAAGAGAAGAGAAGAGAATAGGAGAAAGGAGAGAGAAGAGAAGAGAAGAGGAGAAAAGAGAAGAGAAGAGAAGAGAAGAGAAGAGAAGAGAGAAGAAGAGAGAAAAGAGAGGAGGAGAGGAGAGAAGAAGAGAGGAGAGAAGAGAGAAGAAAAGGAGAGGAGAGAAGAAGAGAGAAGAAGAGAGAAGATGAGAGGAGAGAAGAGGAGAGAAGAAGAGAGAGAAGAGGAGAGGAGAGAAGAAGAGAGAAGAGGAGAGGAGAGAAGAAGAGAGGAGGAGAGGAGAGAAGAGAAGAGGAGAGGAGAAAAGAGGAGAGAAGAAGAGGAGAAGAGAGGGAAGAGAGAGGAAGAGAGAGGAAGAGAAGAGAAGAAGAGGGAGAAAAGAGAAGAGAGAGAAGAGAAGAGAAGAAGAGGAGAGGAGAGAGAGAGAGGAGAGGGAGAGGAGAGGAGAGGGAGAGAGAGGAGAGGAGAGGAGAGGAGAGGGATAGGAGAGGAGAGGGAGAGGAGAGGAGAGGGAGAGGAGAGGAGAGGGAGAGGAGAGGAGAGGGAGAGGAGAGGAGAGGGATAGGAGAGGAGAGGGATAGGAGAGGAGAGGGATAGGAGAGGAGAGGGATAGGAGAGGAGAGGGATAGGAGAGGAGAGGGATAGGAGAGGAGAGGGATAGGAGAGGAGAGGGATAGGAGAGGAGAGGGATAGGAGAGGAGAGGGATAGGAGAGGAGAGGGATAGGAGAGGAGAGGGATAGGAGAGGAGAGGGATAGGAGAGGAGAGGGATAGGAGAGGAGAGGGATAGGAGAGGAGAGGGATAGGAGAGGAGAGGGATAGGAGAGGAGAGGAGAGGGATAGGAGAGGAGAGGGATAGGAGAGGAGAGGGATAGGAGAGGAGAGGAGAGGGATAGGAGAGGAGAGGGATAGGAGAGGAGAGGGAGAGGAGAGGAGAGGGAGAGGAGAGGAGAGGGATAGGAGAGGAGAGGAGAGGGATAGGAGAGGAGAGGAGAGGGATAGGAGAGGAGAGGGATAGGAGAGGAGAGGGATAGGAGAGGAGAGGGATAGGAGAGGAGAGGGATAGGAGAGGAGAGGGATAGGAGAGGAGAGGGATAGGAGAGGAGAGGGATAGGAGAGGAGAGGGATAGGAGAGGAGAGGGATAGGAGAGGAGAGGGATAGGAGAGGAGAGGGATAGGAGAGGAGAGGAGAGGGATAGGAGAGGAGAGGGATAGGAGAGGAGAGGGATAGGAGAGGGATAGGAGAGGAGAGGGATAGGAGAGGGATAGGAGAGGAGAGGGATAGGAGAGGAGTGGGATAGGAGAGGAGAGGGAGAGGAGAGGGAGAGGAGAGGAGAGAGGGAGAGGAGAGAAGAGAGGGAGAGGAGAGAGGGTAAGGAGAGGAGAGAGGGTAAGGAGAGGAGAGAGGGTAAGGAGAGGAGAGAGGTAGCAGAGAAGGAGAGAGGGAACAGAGAGGAGAGAGGGATAGAGAGAGAAAGGGCGAGAAAGAGAGAGGGAGAGAAGGATAAAAGAAAAGTGGACAGTTAGAGAGAGAGAGAGAGAGAGAGAGAGAGAGAGAGAGAGAGAGAGAGAGAGAGAGAGAGAGAGAGAGAGAGAGAGAGAGAGAGAGAGAGAGAGAGGAAGAGAGGAGAAAGAGTGAGAGAGGGGGCTCAAATGGGGAGGAGAGAATGTAGATAGAGATTGAAAGAGATAGGGATGGAGAGAGGAAAAAAGAATGGAGGGAAAAGGAGTCAGACACCCATACAGAGAGAGAGAGATGAAGGGTGAAGGAGAGGGATGGAGAAAGATGGAGGGTAATCAGTAGGGTGAAGGATGAAGGATGAAGAGAAAGGAGAGGGATGAAGGGAGATAAAGAGTAAGAGGTATAGAAGGAAATTGAGAAGGATAGGGAGGGAAGTAGAAAGAGAGATAAAGAAAGTACTAGTATTAATAGTTCAGATATCTGTGTGCATCACAGGATTGTGCAAACCTGCCAACCACATTAAATGCAGTGCAATTACACCAAAAGCACCTGAAGTGTTAACGTATTATCAAATAAGGAACCAGTCCAAGTTCTATCCTGCCAGAATATATATGGTCCTAGCCAGAGCAACAAGAGTGATTTGATAAAAATGAAGCTCAAATTCATTAAGCTCATATCAAACTAAATAAATTCTGAAATCGATATATACTGCAAAAAACTGAACAAAATCTGCTTTCTTTCTTTGAAAATATCAATACCATTCAAAAAATCTTAATTCTCATTTATAAAATCACAATAAAACACACACAGTAAATATGAAAAAAGGAGAGTCCTTCACCAAGAACATATATATCACTCACTCACAAAAAATAGATATTCACTATATAATATCTGAACTTCATCACACAGGCACAATGCATAACCACTATGGGACTGCTATATGTAGAAAAAAAAATCAATATAAATAAATCACATATACATCTAGCAAAATTGTAGTTTCTCCTACACCAAAATTGACTTAAAAAAAAAAATATATATATATATATATATATATGTATATATATATATATATATATATATATATATATATATATATATATATATATATGTATCCACACATTTTCTTGTGTTCCATATCACCGATTTCCTCATAATTTGAGAAAATCACTGCCTGCTCATCCAAAACCAATCCAGTGTAGTGACCTCACGTTCTGACAACCTCACACTCAAACTACCAATACACACATACAAAATGATGCTCTCGATATTTCACTTGTATGCTTTGTGAGCCAGAGTTTGAAGCTCTTTGTATACCCAGTTGATATCACTGAGAAAAGAAAGTTGCTAAGTTCGCATATCCTAACCTCCCTATGAATTATGAATTATGTGCTGCCAAGCCAACATTTATATATATAATCAGTTCATTAAAAATAATGAAGCCCTCAATACAAAGTAATTATATCTGGGCTTCATCTATTTTTTCTAGTAACTAATTCACTCTTATACATCACTTCTTTAAAAATCAGTACCTAAATATAGCAGTAGTGCTTGGTCCTAGACTGCATCAGTCTATATTAGGGATACACAACTAATATGAGCAAATGTCTAGTTAGACACAGACCAATATGCAAAGATCTGGATAAACATCTTATGAAAACAGAACAACCAATCTGATTTTTTCTTTTTTATTCACTCCAACTAATTATACAATATATAAAAAATAACTAGAGGAAGGCCTTGCCGTTATTTGATATATTTCTCCTCCTGGAGAAATATATCAAATAAAAATCCAGATTCCGCCCGCAGGCGGTTGAGTAGTCCAGGGCTATATGCAAAAAACTAGGACTCCCTTTGCTAATATTTCTAAAAGTGCATAATTTCTGGAATTTAAGTTCTATAATGATAAAATACCAAGAGAAATACTTTACTTAAAATTGTTCTTTTTGACTTGTAAGATATGGAGGACTTATTTTGCTAGATAACATCCAGCATTGCAAACATTATTTATTGACACTTTAGTGTTGCAATGTCTAAAAAAAACACAGTAGGGGAAACCACCATAACTTTATCCCATAGACTGAAGCAAAAAGCTTATAAAAGGTTCTGGTGAAGTATGGTGAAAATTAAGCACCTGACAATTATACCTCCAAGACAAATGTTTCAGTCACTCCTAAAACTTTCACACCATCAACTTTAATAGAATTTCAATCAATCATAGATAGTAATTATATAAATTTCCCTCTTTATCTTCTTATCTACTTGAGGCTATCAAAACCCCATACATGGAACAATAAATTCATTCCTCCTGAGTCAGAATAACTTAATCCACAGACCAACTTCTAAGTTGGCCTAAAATTGGTTTTAATTATCATTTTTTCTACAACTGCTGACACGTTAGTCCCGTGACAAGAAACCCTTGAATCTAGTTTTAAAGTAAGCGTGAATTTTAAGGTGTGTGGGAGGAGCGGGTATGGCTTCTCCGGCAACTTCTCTCTATCACCCCTTCATTACTTTTCGTAGTCTAAGAATCTTGGATAAACGTAATAAGCCTAGTGTGATTAACTCCTTCAACTGTCCACTAAACATACACAATAAGGTTCAATTTTGCAGGAAACTTCAGAGAAAGGTGTATTTCTCGCCACCAGTCAACGGCCTGTTTACTCTCCGTTTTTCAAGACCATCGGTTTCGCCGTACTTTTACACTATAATACTTACGGGTAGACGAAAAATAGAGTAGTACATGCTAGAAGAAGTGTCCAAGCACACGTGGCCGGAATAAAACGTGTCTTGGGCTTGCAACTTGGCATTTTATCTTAAATTTGTCAAGCTCCCCATCTCAGCAATCAAAACATGGCCGCACCTCAGTCAGGGAGTATAGACGACTGACTCTTCGTCGCAGCAGAGAGGAGAAAAACAAACGAACATCGTACGCTCCGTCGCCGACTGCTTGTTACTGATACAATTCTCGATTTGAGTCATGTACAGATTCCCTAAAACATATTCGATTCTTTTATGAACTTCCTTGATATATTTATCGGAGGATAATTGACAAATAGCTTTTACTTGTTGTTCTTAAAACTCTTCTATAGCCGTCTAAGATATAATTCAGGAATAAGACCCTTCAGTGCAG
This sequence comes from Penaeus japonicus, assembly GCF_977035675.1. Classification (NCBI taxonomy): domain Eukaryota; kingdom Metazoa; phylum Arthropoda; class Malacostraca; order Decapoda; family Penaeidae; genus Penaeus; species Penaeus japonicus. The sequence goes on from NW_028234407.1 coordinate 18,513,099, forward strand.
AAAAGCTCGGGAGATCTCGAGAATATTGTTATAATTGAGAGTTTAATTTCGAAAATTCTTCATGTGCGACTTTCGTCACTACTGATAATCTCATACTAAAGTTCGACTTTAGTGTGGTCGTATTGATTAAAAGGCAATAGCAAATGAACCAACCACTTGTTGACTATTCTTACACCCTCTTGATTCTACAATTTTCTCATCCCTACATCCCGACACGAGGTTTCCCTACTGCTATCGACAATTTCGGGACACCTTTTCTGCTTTCATTCGCTCATCTTGTTTTCTCTACGTCACTCCCACTGTTTTACACTCCTCACTGCTATCAGAGAGAGCATGTGAAAGCAATAATTCAAGACCTCGCAAACGTAACGACAAGGCGCTCTCGAGGAAGGTGTAGTAAGGAGGATTCTTGAATGAAAAAGATTCCGTGAACGACTCGTTTCGGAAATCTGTAGTGAACGGTGAATAAAGGGAGACACGGACGATGCTTTTGGGAAAAGGTGTTGCGGCGACATGACAGGTTCTTTTTCAATAGCTCAAAAATTCGATGACGGGAAGTTAATTTTCATAGCAGTAATGATACCAGTGTCAAATCGACTGACCGTGTAATGCGATCACGGGATTGTAGTAGACTGTTCTGGAAAATGAACCGGATAGGTTTCTTAGAAGAAGTGGTATAACTTCATTTCTAACAGAAAATGTTATCTGAAAAGAAACTGGAAAGAGAAGTGTGAATGTTACGTGAATAGACCCTAGGACGATCAAATTCGAAAATTGATATCGAATGATACGCAAGGAACGTAACGTGCCGAGTGAGCAAGTCAATTCCAATCAACCAGACGTTCTGGCGATTCCTCGAAATGTTTCATGCACGTTCATGTCGGCAGACAGTTATGCGAATGATCTGGAATTGTGATTCAGGAAACGAAAATAAACGTAAAGACCTTCCCTCCCAATCAACCCTGGAAAAGGAAAAGAGGAGGGTTTCATGGGTCAGTCTGATAGCTGGCCGTGGTATGGACAGAGAAGAATAATTGAGAAATTTTAAAGAAGAAAGATTTTTGCAAAGGTCTACTGTATCCTTCGCATCTAACAGAAGCACGAGAGACGTGTGACCGGGTGGGGCTCTTTCTAAGAACAGTCGCTTTAAAGTGTAGCCTATGTACGTACTTGCCTGTGTCTGCGCTTTACATGGCGAATGAGTTTCTCTGAATGTTTATATCTGTACGTATTTGTAAGATCATACGGTATGTGTTTTTGCGTCTGTCTCCGTGTCGGTGACGGTGCAATGTGCTAGTTTGTATGTATTGCATTGAAGTGTGACGTGCAGACATTCCACTCGTAGGTATGCGTGTATACACACGGGAATTCTATGTGCATTTTTAAGCTGTTTCCTGTCCTAGATAAGCGTTGGGTAGTGTTTTTTGTTGTAATTTCTCAATGGTTATTTGCGGTAGTACGCATTTAATTGCATATTTATATAAAATTACAGATATGTTTGACCATAATAAACTTAAAAACGACTAAGATTTAAAAAAAAAACTATTTGTGTATAGTAAAAATGTAGTTTAATTTCTCTTTCTTTCCATGCAAATGACAAAACACTAATTATAGCAACGATTAACAGTTATAGTAATCGGCGTTGAATTATCCATCAAGCAACAAAAACACGTGCATGGGTATCATCATAGGGTGCCGCTACCTGTACCCATCAAAATTCAAGGATTTCTAGATTCACAAATATAATAAGAGCAGCAGATTTGTATTATTTGTGCCAGCTTTTGAGTTTGTTTGTCCTACGACGTCACCTAACATCTTGGTAATTCCAGTGGTGCGTCGAAGGTACACCATTGGAACAGTCGAGAGTGCTCAATTAGCGGCACCATTCGAAGGACTGACTGATGGGGCACCGTTTTTGCCTTGTGCTTCGGCTATCAACTGGCCTGATAGCTGTAATGATGCTATGGTGCTCCTTATTACTGCTGCCCGTAACCTAACTGTAATTATTATCACTAACCTTATATTCTCAAATCATCATTAACCAGCATTATTACAATATCTCTTATTGCCAATTACAATATTAAATTTCTTAACGTTATCATTATTACCATCGCTATCATAACTGATAAGACAACATGTTTATCATTATGTTACGCTTATCACTATTGCATCTGCTCTTTGTAGGTTTTGACAGATATTGATGCAAACATTAAAATTATAATCAGTGTCATATTGCTACTATACCCATTTTCACGATCTGTGGAAGCATTGTGATCTGACAGTTTTTAAGGTACACATCTCATTCTGCAAGCATTACTGAATTATATTTATTAGCCCGTTGGCATGGTAGAAATACTGCCATTATATCCACTCTTCTCATGATATTTAAACCAGAAAGCTTTCCCCCAAATCAGAAAAAAACATGAGTGAAAATAGCAACGGTATAAATGAAATGAATAGAACAAAGAAAAAACAATGAAAGGAAGCCCAAGTAAAACTTTGCGGGAAAGTGTCGGTGTGACGTGAGTCATGAATGTCACCGGAAACTGAATCATCTTTATTACATAGAGCGCCATCGCTATCAGATTAACAATTAAACTAATTTAGAATTTCCTTTTTGCTAGTTGTTTTGAAGGTTACATTCTATTACGTAATCTATCTCTTCAGACTAGGTTACTAGATTTTTTTATCGAGAAAAAAATAATAATAAACATTATTATGCTACAGTAGGATCTGTTATCATTAAAATAAAACATATGTAT
>NW_028234407.1:18530860-18538360 GCF_977035675.1 Penaeus japonicus
AGAGAGAGAGAGAGAGAGAGAGAGAGAGAGAGAGAGAGAGAGAGAGAGAGAGAGAGAGAGAGAGAGAGAGAGAGAGAGACAGACAGACAGAGAGAGAGAGAATGTTTTAGTGATTCCTTGGACCGAGAATGCAATGGTATTAACTAACTGTGAAAACCAATTCCTCTTGATGACCTATCAATATTCATCGACAGCTTTAAAACATATGAAATCGTTCTTGATGAGATGTTGCATTAGATTCTGGGTAGTTTTGTGTCATGCAGACCTACCGCCCGTGTCTTTTTGTACGCCTAGCATTTTATCGTCATACGCCTATCGTCATTTTTGTATCAAATTCCTGTTGTGTATTATGTTCAACAGACCCGGCGCCTGTTGTGCGCTTATATTGTTTATACAATAGGGTACCCTATTGTTATACTGCTAGTCACAGAAAACTTGAGTTGATACTGGTAACTATCTCAAACTGTTCTGGTTGTACACAAAAATTATTTCATTCTCTGTGACTTTTATGTGTTATGTTTTCATGCAGATTGTGTTAATTTCTTTTTCTCTTCTTCTCAAATCTTGCGCTGTCTTTTATCCATAAATGATTAAACGTTTGCAAATTCATCAACTGATTTGTTGAAAGAGAAACAGTTTGAAACAAAATATTGAAATCTGTGTCGTAATAATTATGATAATACACCATCGTTGGCAAAATAGACAATATCTACTTTATCCAAACAATACCATGGGGATCTTTTTTATATACAATATATAAAAATCCGACAGCCTATATCGGAAAGAAGAAGTCATCTAGAGTGTAATCACATTCCGTCCCTGTATAAAGACTCAATATTTATCATGAATGTTAGGTTTCGTGGATATAATTTCATTGCTTATTCTTTATAACAATTTACTTAATGAAAAATCCTGCGTGCTGAATCAATTTTCATTGTAAAAATCGAATTGTTAAGTGGAGCAAAAACAAAACATAGAAATTAGATAGATAGATAGATAGATGTAGATACATATATATGTATATATGTGTATAGATATATACATATATTATATATATATATTTATATATTATATATATATATATATATATATATATATATATATATATATAGACACACACACACAAACATAGATAAATATATGTATATATATATGTATATATATATATATATATATATATATATATATATATATATATATATATATGTACACACACATATACATATATATAAATATATGTGTATATATATATATATATATATATGTCACGGACAATCATGCCACGACAAGATAGAAGTAATCTGGTCTTCCTTCAATGATGGTTGGTTGAAGAAAACTACGCCAATTCCGTCACGGAGTGGATTTATTGGGTCTAGATGGAACATACAATGACCACCCTTCATGTGGCCTCTTGGGGAGCACGTGGTGCCAGTCTTGGTGTCGTTGACTTTAGTTGTTTGGACTGCTCTTATATAACGGGGTCTACATGGTGTGCTTGTTGGTACTGTAGCATCTTTACTTCTACTTTGGTGTTTTCTCTGTTCCCCATTTCTACTTCTACTCTCATACCACTCATCCCCTCATTTCATTCTACTCTTCCCCTCACTCCACTCGTACGAACTGAAATCGAACAAACAAAAAACTCCTAGTCTCTTTTGGCTAATATCACATCATCTTTCACTTGTATAGAAACTTATATTACTTCAATTGCTTCTTAATACATTTAAACATCATTCTAACTTACATTTTTTGGCGTCATAACTTCTCTAAGTCTACAGGTCAAATATTTAGGGAGAGTACGCTCCATGAGACGTACGTACACAATCATGGCTGGTTCCCTACTCCTACGAACGTAAAACAAAGTAATATCGACAAATGTTTTCTGACATGTTTACATGTTGTAGAGTCCTTTATAAATGCTATATAAAGATTTACAAAATATGATTTCATCATAAACTAAACAAGTCTTTTCTGTACTTCAGAAATTAAAATTGTAGAATAACAGATAAAATAGTCTCCCTCATCATTCAGAGAACATGCAAAGAAAACGTAATGAGGTATTTAAGGGTAAACTATTATAAATCTAATTTATACGTACATGTACATGCAAATATCATGTCATGTCTACAACATTCCGGCCCCTTAAATGTTATACAAATAACATTTATAAACAAAATGTACTTTGGTGTAGACATGTATGAACAAATTCACTATTCTTAAATCACAGCTTGATGTCATCCTTGACTCCTTCAAGCACACACAACTTTGATATTGGTCTGACTAGTTCACTAGTAGCTGTCCTTAATCTTACACTACGGACAAGGTCATCTTTTCCTTTGAATACTTCGATGACACGAGCAAGTGGCCAGTTATGCCTAGGTTGAGGTAGGTCCATGATTATTACAAGATCGCGAACTTTTATGTTAGCTGTAATTTTCAACCATTTAGAACGAATCTGAAGTGATGGAAGATATTCCTTAATCCATCTTCTCCAAAACTGATCTGCAATATACTGCACATGTCTCCACCTTTTACTATAATAATCTGTCTTACATGTCTTAGTCAGTGGAATGTTGCAGCTTGGTCTGAGTAAGAGTAAATGATTAGGAGTCAATGGTTCTAAGTCATCAGGGTCGTCTGAAATGGGTGTAAGCGGTCTGTTATTAACAATAGATTCTGCCTCACAAAAGATAGTCTCAAGCTTTTCATCATCAATTAATTGGTTCTTAATTAGAATATTCATTACATTTCTGACTGTTCTAATAGGCCTTTCCCAAACACCCCCCATATGTGACGCATGTGGTGGATTGAACTCCCACTTGATGTTTTTCATAAGTAACTTATTCTGAAGTTTGAAAGATCTTTGCAAATCAGATGCTGCCTCTTTAAGCTCCCGATGTGCTCCAACAAAATTGGTACCATTATCAGATCTTATCTTTTCAGGTACTCCTCTCCTTGACATGAATCTTACTAAACCATTAATGAAAGAATCCGTTTCCAAAGAGTTCAACTTTTCTAGATGTATTGCTCTAGTTACTAAGCATGTAAAAATGCAACCATACTTCTTTTCTTTTGACCGGCCCCTTTTAACCAAAAAAGGACCAAAACAGTCTATTCCAACATATGTGAAAGCAGGTTTTCCAGGAGTTAATCTATCCTCGGGTAGATCTCCCATCTTTTGAGTCCTAGCTACACCTCTGTATCTGTTACAAATAACACACTTTTTGATCATTTCTTTAACTAAAGGGCGAGCTCTAGGAATCCAATACACTTGTCTGATCTTTGCCATAGTATATTCACGACCTGAGTGTCCAGTCGTTTCATGTGACTCTTTTGCAATTAACTTGGCAATCTCATGTTGTCGTGGAACTATGACTGGATGTCTTGTCTCTTCAGAGACTGGTGCCTGATGTAACCTTCCACCAACTCTCAGACGTGCCGTATCATTTAGGAGTGGGTCAAGCTTGTATATTGTACTTGACTTTGGAATGCGTCCACTACCCTTTTTAAAAATCTTAATTTCCTCAGCATAATATTCCTTCTACACATGGTATATGATAACATTTTCACCTTCACATATCTCACTTGGTGTAATAGTACTTGAGTCCTATAGTTGGTTTACCTTGTTTCAAACACTGACCATGCCATGCCACAGCTTTCTTCAAGCAGAACCAGCTTGAAAAGCTCAGGAGAAACTTTTCTGTGACATCTTCAGCAACCTGACTTACTAAAGCAATAGACTTTGGTACTTTCTTACCTTCTATATCATCAACCAGAAGGTCTTTGCTCTCATCTGAATGTGGTATCCACTCTTCTGGTTTCTAAAGAAATTCCTGCCCCTGTAGCCATCGTTGGTTTCTCTTCATTTGTTCATCATGAAGTCTACGTGATACATCATCTGCTGGATTTTCGTTAGAATGTATATACCTCCATTGCTTAATATCTGTGCTTCTCTTAATGTATGCCGCATGATTAGCAACGAAAGTTTTAAACCTTTTGGATTTGTTCTTGATTATTGTATAACGAGCATGCTAGCTGTCCAAAAGGTTGGTTCGATCAATTCCAAGCCAAGCTCTTGATGCAAAGCTTCATCAATCTTCACAGCTGTAGTAGCTGCTGCTAATTCAAGTCTTGGTGTTGTTGTAGACTTCATAGGGGCAAGTCTTGACTTGGCTGCAAGGAAAGCACAGTGAATGTTTTTATTTCTGTCAACTAACCTCAGAAAACTCACAGTGCCATAAGCATATTCAGATGCATCAGAGAAATGATGGATTTGATAAGTGACTTCATTGAAACCAGGAGGTTTAAAACATCGTTCGATGTTGATGTCTTTCAGATGTTCCATATCCAATAACCACCTGGTCCATCTCTTCATGCCCTCTTCAGAGAGATGATTATCCCAGCCTTTCTGTAATCGACATTCATCTTGAAAAATCTTCTTACCAATAAGTATGAAAGGACTTACTAACCCCAAAGGATCATACACTGAACTTAGGATACTTAGCAATCCCCTCTTCGTTTGAGGTCTGCATTTCTCTTGAATTCTTATTGCTAGTGTATCATTAATAGTATTCCATTCCAGTCCTAAAGCATGTTCCACAGGTAAAGAGTCTTCGTCCAAATCAAGACTCTTAACATTCTTGGCTTGTTCATCTGATGGTATATCTTGTAGCACACGCTTACTGTTACTTGTCCACTTTGTAAGCTTGAACCCTCCAGTCTTCAACATACTGGCTATGCTTCTTCTAAGGTTCACTGCCTCTTCTTCTGTTTCTGTGGATGTAAGCAAGTCATCTACATAAAAATTCTTATGAACGATCTCGAATGTTCTTTCATCAAAATTTTCCTTTTGGTCATAGCTGTGTGTAGGAGAGCATATGTTGCACAACTTGGGCTCCAAATTCCTCCAAATGGATGTACTGTCATCCTGTAGATCTCTGGGTCTTTAGACAAATCTCCGTCTGTCCACCAAAGGAATCGGAGAGCATTTCTGTGTGATGGTGTGATTTTCACTTGATAATACATGGCTTCAATATCACTCATTATTGCCACTTTCTCCTTTCTGAATCTTTGAAGTATTCCAAACAGCTTATTTGTCAAATCAGGGCCTTGTAGAACATGTTTGTTGAGAGATGTCCCCATAAATTCTGCTGCACAATCAAATACCAGTCGAAACTTTTCAGGCTTCTTTTCATTCTTTACATTGAAAATTGGTAAATACCATGCAAGTCCAGGAAAGGCATCAATTTCTTCATCGGGCACAACTTCAGCTTGCCCTTTTGTACTCTTCCCCTCACTCCACTCTTTTTTTTTTTTTTTTTTTTTTTTTTTTTTTTTTTTTATTTAATGTGGTCATATTCAGTGTCACTGATTTTCCTGAAATGCCCAATTTATCAATTAATGCTTTTGTACAGAATGTGCTATTGCTTCCTGGGTCCAGTAATGCCAGAGTTGAAATATGGTTATCCATTCCTAAACTACCTACCTTTACTTTTACAATAGGCAATGCAATCTTGGAATCTTTAGATGGATTACAGGCACAACTCTTTGTGCTAACTTTTGGTTGAGTACTAACTTTGCCAGCTATTTCAGATGTATCTTCTTTGTTAAATGCATCATGTAGCAATTTATGATGCCACATACCACAATTGTCTACTTCACAGACTGTGGCTTTTCTGCATGTTGTTACTCTATGGTTTGACCGGAGACAGTTGAAGCACAATTTTGCTTTTCTTACTTCCATCAGTCTCTTCTCTTTAGTCAACTTTATAAACTGGCTACATTCATGCAACCAGTGTTTTCCTTTGCACATAGAGCAACTTGCAGCATTTTTATTAGACACTTCAGTGTTTCGCTTATCAACTGCTGGTTTAGTTAATACCTCCTCATCCAATCTCACATTGAAACTTGTTCCTTTTGTTGTTCGCCTGTCTTTGTTTTGCTTCAACCCTTTATCCAAAGATTGGAATAATGGGTCATTCACTTCTAATGAAGCTCGTTCTAGGAACTCTGCTAATGGTGTAAATCCTGGATATCTCTTATTTCTCTCTGTGTACTTAACAGCTTCTGTTCTCCAGCGATTTTGGAGATGGAAAGGTAATCTTTTCACAACTTCAGTGATTATGTCTGACATTATATCAGGATCGTGTCTCAGTGCTTTGATAGTTTCACCAGCGTTTATAGTATTATTGGCGAAATTGGATAACATTAGTTTATCAGATTCTTTCATGTTAGGTCCATCAGAAACCTTTCTTAACCAAGCTTTTTTATGTACAACTCATTTCCAAAACGTTGCTGGAGGATATCAAGATATATCACGCGCTTTTTTATACCCTCTTCTGGTTCATCAGATTACAACATGCCACTGCTTTTGCAGCACGTCCCGTGCAACTCTGCAAAAGTATGGTTAGTTTTGCTCTAGCACCTACAGAGGTAACTCCAAACACTCCTGAAAAGTCTTTACAAACTGCCAATACTTTAATGGATCACCATCAAAGCTACTTAGCTCTACTTTAGGCAGCTGCAAGATTTCAATTAGCTGTTGATTAGTTGTTACATTATTCTGCAGTGGCTCATTGTTATTGATATGACCTAATGTTGTTGGAAGTGAATGAGTTTGTGTCCATGGTTCAGCATTTGGATTAAGCAGTGATTGTACTTGTTGAGTTTCAGGTTCTTCATGTTCTTGTTTTATCACTGGAGGAAACTTTACTTCCGAAAGCTTCTGACCTTCCTGCGAGGCTCTATGCACGACTGAGGTTTCTTCCTCTTCAATCGTCGATACATTTCCTCTCAGCAGTAGCCGCAGCTATCTCGGCTTCTAGTTTTCGTTCTCCTTTGCTTCCTCAGCTTCAAGCTGCTTCATCTTGATGATCTTCTTGAATATATCTTCTTGTGCCCTAGCTTTGGCTTCAAGAGACGCTCTCTTGGCGCAGCATTAGCAGACACAAACCACACAACAACACCACCACCACCCAAACCACAAACAACACCCCCCCAACCTAACACACCACACACAACAAAAACACAGCAATTTTCATACTGAAACTCGATTTTCTTGATGACATACTTCTGCTTGACTTTTTGCTGTTTCTTTCACTCTTCTCATTCATGGTACCTTATCTGTTATCAGCCATCTTTGGCTACATCAATCTGATTCAAAGCTCTCTTTTGATTTTTGTTATAACTGAGTTCTTCATCAATAACAATCTCAAAATCCCCCTCTCGCTCATACAACGTAATTAATTTATCATGACAAATTTCGAACCTATCAAGTGCATCTTGAACCTGATCTATGTTGGTTGTATTTTATTAGCACTTCTACTCATGTGATACTTTTGTTCAAAATGTTTAACCGTCTAGTTAAAACTCCTGTGTAGCTGATCTAGACCGCTTAACCGCTAACACCCTTTCAGAGCTTACCTCCTTGGTGTCGGTCCTGGTCCACTACGTCAAGGTCTGGGCTTTGATTTCTTGGGTCATCATGGACATCAGATTCAT
>NW_028234407.1:18545860-18548360 GCF_977035675.1 Penaeus japonicus
TTACACTCAATCTGTGATATTTCATTTCCTCGCCATGCCGGACAAGGACGATAGAGTGAATCTTCAGGTTAGGTACAGTAGTAGAGAGAGTATCGCGACTGACGAGGAGCACAAGCCTCTGATATCTAGCGGTGAAGAGAGTAAGCCTTGCAACGGCGTGAGGGGCCAGGGCAAACTTGGTGACCCAGCTTCTGAGCATGACCTCGATAATGACCCCGAGAGTGCAATTCCGTTACTGCCTTCGGAGGCAGAGGCGGAGAAAGTGGAGGTCTTTCCACCAACCGTCATAAAAATCCAGGGACACGTGGATAGCAGTGGGGCGAACGGCTGCAGGCCTAAAACAAGTTTAGTGGAGCCCCTGTGCTCGACTCTGTGGCCCAGTGACGGAAGTGTAGTGAATGGTCTGGGTGTACAGGCAGTGAATCAACAGCACCCCGTGAGGCACAGTAATGGCACGCCAGTGGTGTATGTGACAGATCGTGGTGGCACCACGTACTCGGCCGTGCCCACCGTGGCGGTGGCGCCCTTGTATAGCCAAGCCCCGACGTGTCCTGTGAAGGGCGCACACGGGTCGCGGGTGGGCGTGCGGCTGCAGGGGACGCACCACGTGTTTACTATCGTGCCTGTGGGAAGTGGCGAGCTGTTAGCCGAGCAGCAGCAAGACGTAAAGACAGAGCCGAATGCGCCGACGCCGCATGCCATCGTCAACAGCACTTCCCCCTTACCGCGGCACCCGGCGTGTGCCGCGACTGCCATCGTTACTTCACCCACGCAGCGCCAGGCACTGATCACCACCGCGGCCCCTCCTATGCGCAAGATCTCGGCCACCAGCATGAGAGCGGCGCCTACCATTCCCATGAGCATGGTAGCGACCCTACCTAAGGGGTTGGGCCCCCCTCACAACCACTACAGCACCCTAATGACGCCCCCTAATATGGCCGTGAATTACAACCCCTACCACACCATCACGGGCATGGTGCCGTCCACGTACCCAGGGCGAGAGTATGGCGTCGGCGGGGGAGTGTCTTTCCTTCCGCAGAGGGAGTATGGCGTGGGCAGCTCGCCTTTTTACCAGCGAGGCGAATACGGAGTGGGGGGAGGCGTTCCTCAGTCTTTAGGACCGGTTATGGCACAGCGGGGGCCTCACGGCGTGCCACCCTCACTGGCACCTGTGGTGGCACCGCGAAGCCCCTTCGCCAGCAGCATCCAGGGTGCTGGTGCCGTTCCCTCTCCTCCCAGAGGCATGCAGCGTGTAGCTACCATGCCCTGCTCCTCCAGACCCATGGCATACCACATGACCACTCGACCTCTAAGTCCCCCGGGGGGTTGGGTGGGCCCAGTCCCCCCCCAGCCCCCTACATCTGAACAGCTGACCGTTCACTCCGTCAATCAGATGACGGTACAGTCAGCTGGTGGACTTAGTATCGACGTAGGAAGCACTGATGGCCGTAATGTGACAGTGCGTGGCGCGCTCACCTCACCCGATCAACTGCCCTACCTGCCAGCTGTATTCAGGTAATGTCATTGCAAATATTTGTTCCGTCGACTACACATTATGATGATACACTTATTCACTCCAAATGAATAACCAACACTTTCATGCATTGGCCTGTCCTTCCACCATCACCTTGTCCTTCCTTCATTATGCATTGCATTTCGTCATCGAATTCATCTCGTTTGTTGTTATCGTTCCACTATACCGTTGTAGGCTACAAGTATGTCGCACTATCATGGCGGTAACACCTTCAATATTTTGCTATCAGCATCATTACCGCCCTTTTAGCACCTGATAAGTTTTTCACCTTACATAGACCTATACTTTACACGCATTTACACTCAGCATCTCAGACTTAACCAGGAAGAAATATAAGCAAGGGGAATATTGTTTTTGTTTTGTTTGCGTGCTCTGTAAGATTAAAAGTCCTCCATGGCGGGAGAGGTAAACAAACGAATATTCAAGTAGTCTGAAGTGTGGTCTGTTGTAAATTTGAGTGAAGGCGATATCTAATGGGGAGTCGAGTAAACAGGAGAAGAGAGGGGGTAACAAAGCAAAAGGAAAATGGGAGGGATCGCAGATGAGGGAGAAAAGTGGAAGGAAAGGAAAGTAGGGAATGTTTGTGAAAGTGAGAAAAGCATGATAGAAAGCAGGATAAAAATAGTAGATTGAATGATGCGGCTTGTTGGAAAGAACAAGGTTAAGGGAAGTAGAAGAGACGGGGAGAGGAAAAGGGAGGGATGAAAGAAAGGCCATTAAGTGGTGTTAATTGAAGCATAGGCAAATGACATACCATAAGTTACCAAAAATAAACATCAGGGATGAAGAAGGGTAAATAATAAACAATCGGTGAAAGTTCTAGAACCAAAACAATGCACATAACGTCGCCTGTGAGTTTGGTGGCGGATTTCTTGCATTTGGTGATCGTTTCCCCTCGCCAAAAAAGAAATAGGAATTTTATTGTTTAGTCTGCACTTGATGCGAGAGAAGCTCATAAGTCCACGC
>NW_028234407.1:18562706-18565206 GCF_977035675.1 Penaeus japonicus
CGAAGATCGACGTCCGTGCGGAAGGTCGAGCCGTGGATGACCTTTCGCTAGCCATGGCGTAACGCCGCCGTGCCTCGCTTCGAACCCATATGACCCTGATGAATGGCAATGGGCAATGACGAGCGGCGGCGGCGGGCGGCCGGGCGGACGGGGATGGGGGGTGGGGGGCGGATGAGGTGCCCTTTCGTGCCATAGGCGCTCTGGCTTTGATATTTGTAATTAATGGAGTGATTACGTGCAATCGCGGGTTCATTTATCATAAATTAATTTATGCTCACCTTTCTCTTTATATGAGATAACACACACGTATGTATGTATGTTTGTAATGTTTGTATGTATGTATGTATGTATGTATGTATGTATGTATGTATGTATTTATGTATTTGTTTGTGTGCCTGTGCAGATAGACTATAATAGACAAAAATATAGATATGGTAGAATATAATTTATTTGTTGGTTTGTCAGTCAATTAAGTGAGTCTGTCAGTCCACCTGCCAGTTCACTTCGTACCAACGCAGATGCGCTCGGTCGGTGCCTTCCTACAGGTAACCGCCAGGGGATGTTAGCACACCCGCTCACGTGCACGTGCACAGACAAACGCGCTTCCGTCGCGCAGGAGTGGCGGCGATTGGACTCATTTAGTCCAATTGATTCCGTGAGCGCGGTTTTGTCGGGATGCAAGTCCTCGTGCGGGAAATGCGGAAGGCGCGAAGCTCGAGAGTCAGTGAGCTTATAAATGAGTGTGTTTGCCTGGGTCTGCCAGAGCCTGCATCTGCGTGTTTGTGTGTGTGTGTGTGTGTGTGTGTGTGTGTGTGTGTGTGTGTGTGTGTGTGTGTGTGTGTGTGTGTGTGTGTGTGTGTGTGTGTGTGTGTGTGTGTGTGTGTTTGGGTATGTTTGGGTGTGTGTGTGTGAGTGCTGCTAATTGTCTGTGCGCCGCTGTGTTTCTGTGTGTATGTGTATGGTCAATTGTCTGTGTGTCTGCTTATACCGCTATGTGTCTGTGAATAATAACCTCTCTGTATATATGTATGTGTATATATATACACACCGCTATGTATCTGTGTCTGCTTTTATAACTAAATGTTCCCGAAGTACAGGTGTGAACCCAACCAGCTTACAGTTTAGCAGTCGAGATGTACTGTATCTGATAAGTCGCCATCGTATGCTGTCAGTGGCCTTGTCAGGGTTTCGCCGGAATCAGCACAACAGGGTAATGACGTGGACAATCTGGTCTGCTGACAGGTGTTTTTCGAAGAGGGAGAAGAGCGACGCAGCGACAGGCGTAAAGAGCAAGGGGACACAGGTGTTTGGAGATGAACGTGAAGTGTGTATCTCCGAGTAGTGAGGCAGGGGTGGTGTGATGCCGTGGTGAAAATGTGATGACTGCGGTAACATTTCGCGAGTGCATACGTAAGTGATTGGTTGCCCAAACAATGAGCTATTATTTTTTAAATTATCCTTTGTTTATATTTGTCATTTTTGTTTTATTTATGCGTTTGTTATTATTAGTGACAGTTAACGATACACATACACACAAACACAGCGGCACACAGACAATTAGCGGTACACACATGCAGAGACCCATAGCGGTACACACATGGATAGATATATGTGTACGTGTGCGCGTGCGTGAATGTATACTGTAGCTTAAATGTGTATCATTTACACGTGGCAGGAGACGATCTGCATATTCCAAACAGGATTTTTCCAGTTTTAGTAACGTCACAGTAGTTCCTTGTTGCATTGCAAGGAGGAAATGTGCGCCAGAAGTCAGCGCTTGCCATTTTTTCACGAACCCATTTGCCAATGTATTGTTTTATTTTCTCCTGTGCAACTTGAGTTCCTTCTTTACTGTAACCATCTGTGTGTCCATTCATTTATCTGGCCAACCATTGTTGGTCCATTCATGTCTTTCTTTAATTAGGCTAGTTAGTCTGTTCATATACCCATTTATCTGTGTCTCTCTCTATGTATCCATTCAACTGTTTATTTGCCTATTCTATCCACCTATCCACATGTTAATCTATCCATACATCAGTGTGTCATTCCATCCATCCATCCATGCATCTAACCATTCATGCATCTATTACTCACCCATCTACGGTGTAATCAGCTTGCATAAAGTTCGTCGAGATGATGTTGCTTGTACAAGCAGACGAAGTCAGTAGTTCCACAATTTGTTATGGAGAAGCCGATTTCTATTGACGAAGGGAACAGCAGCCAAGCAGGAACAGTGGTCCTTCGTGGTAATTGTATAGAGTGCCAATGGGCTTATGAGAGCAGGACCGAGGACATTCTCGCGCCCTCAGATTTGGTTCTTGAGTGTCTTTGATCAGAAGGGCGAAATGACTTGCCTGTCCAATTCAAGAATGTTGCCTCTTAGCCACGCCACAAGGGTTTTATAGAATGATGAATAGGACGGGTAAAGATAACTTCATGTGACCTGCGGAAAACAATACATGGGGATAGTAAAGTGAAGTGGTTGCACTACGTATGTGTG
>NW_028234407.1:18597706-18602706 GCF_977035675.1 Penaeus japonicus
ATTTATTTCTTCCTTCCTTCCCACCCTCTCGTGATATCGACATTGTCTAACGATCATGGAAAATAAGTTGTAAGAAAATAAATTAACTAAATAAGATGAATTAATTAAAAACAGATTGATAGAAAACAAAATAAATCGAAATGCAAAACAGATGAATAAAAAAGGAAAGATGAGTCCTATCGTCATTCGTGCTTATATGATGGAGGAGCGAAGAGCCGACGCCGTCAGAGCAAGCGGGCCCGAGCCTCCAACTGCTCGTCCTTCGCGTCGATATCCTCATCGCTAAGCCTCCTGTCCCGAGATCTTGGTTCTGACTCACCCTCGGGGCAGTAGGGAGGGAAGCGAGGGGCGAAGGCTGGGAGGGGGACCGAGTTTTATTCTTTTTTTTTCAAGTAAGAGGTAGATAAGACACAAAATGGAAGTTTTTGTTTGCTTTGAATGATTTTTGTTTCGATTTCCTTCTTGCTTCTTGTTAGGTTGGTGTTCCTCTTCCGCGCCTAGGTCTTTGGCTCCGTCGTCATCGTCGTTTGCTTTTCTGCTCCTCCGCCCCCTCCTCCTTTTCCTCATCTTCGTTCTTCTCCCCCTCTTCTTCCTCTTTCTCCTCCTCCTCCTCTTCCTCCTCCTGTGTCATATCTCCTCTCATTTTTTTCCTCCTACTCTCCTCTCTCTTCTCCCCTCTCTCCTCTCCCCTCTCCCCTCTCTCCTCTCTCCTCTCACCTACTCCTCCTCCACCTCCTCTTTTTTCTTCCTACTCCATTTTCCTCCTCCTCCTTCTCCTTCTCCACCCTCTCCTCCTCTCCTCTCCTCTCCTCTCCTCTCCTCTCTCCTTAACCTTATCCCCCCTCCCCCTCCAGCTCTTTCCATTCTTCCTTAACAACACTGTGACCTCGCGTTTATTGCCACGTCATCACAATACGTTCTTGCGTAACTTTTATCTCTTCCCATCAACTCATCAACTGTAGCAGCCCTCCCTCCCCTCCCCTATCCCCGACCCCCTTCCCAACTCCCTTGCAGGTTACGAGAATGACCAGTATAGGAGATTATAAAAGATTCGCCGTTCACGCTCGCTTCTTTCTTACTCTGTGCCCCCTTCCCTGCCTCTCCTTTCCTCCTCTTCTTTTCTTCGTCTAGCTCCCTCTTGATATCTTCTTTGTTTCTTCCTTATTTCTTCTTTTTTTACATCCTCTACCTCTTTTCCTCCTCCTTTGCCATTCTTCACCCTTCTTTCTGTCTCTCTTTCTCTCTCCCTCTCTTCCTCTCTTCCCTCTACCTCCATCCTCTCTTCCCTCTCTCTCCATCCTCTCTTCCCTCTCTCTCCCTCCTTTAATCCCTCTCTCTCCCTCCTCCCATCCCTCGCTCTTCCTCCTTTCTTACCTCCTCTCTCTTCTCCTCCCTTTCTCTTCCTCAACTCCTTCCTGTCTCTCTCTTCCCTCTTTTTCTTCCCTCTCCCTCCTTTCTTTCCCGCTTTTCCTTCTTCCTTGCCCGTATATAAAGTCACACTCTTAGATATCTGATAACTCCTTAGTCTTGCTCTAGTTTCGTACCAGGTGGAATCATGCAATCCCTTCTGTCAGGCGATAATGTACATGCATTCATGTGAAGCAGCGAGTGTGTTCTTGTGCGTGAGGCAAGTGCTTCTCTGGTGAGTGTCTTACTGAGTAAAGAATGTTTCTTGTGAGGTAATCGATACATTCATTTGGGAGATGATGTCTTTCGTGTGCGGGGTGTATGGTTAATGCCGTGGCCAGGGAGGTGATATTGCTTTCCTTCTCGCGTGTGATTTCTCCCGTGATGAAACTGATATGTTCTTGTGCGTTATGACTCTGTATCGTTTCCTATCTCGCCGTCGTTTTAAGCCGAAGGTGGAGTGACTCGACTTTGGCAAAGAACAGCTCCGTAGCCTTTCCTTCCTGTGATTATTCTATTCGCAGCGTAAATACAGTCCTGTCACAGCGTGTCCGCTGTCCAGGTCACGTCTCCCACCCGTCATCCTCAGAGCTCCCTCTTCTCTCCACCTTTCTCCTCCTCCTCCGTTTCGTAATGCTGTTTTGCAACCTTTCTTCTAACAGCCTGTCTCAACCCTTACACCTACACTCTCGAGGCTATAGGTATGCCTGTATAGTGAGATTAAGGTGTTTGTTCGAATGTGGCTATTGTCAGGTAATCCCGCATCATGGTGGGTTGCTATGTCGTTGACGTCGCGCGGAAAAGGTTCCTTCGCTGTCAAAAACACAATGCGTGTTTTTTGGTTGTTTTTCAATTTGATTTTTATACATTTTCTTATGTTGTTGTTATTCTATGAAATTACTGTTGTGGATAAAGTAATTATTGTTATTATTGTTATCAGTACTGTTAGCATCATAATGCTATATTAATAAAAATGATACTAATAATAACACTAACAACAGTGACGATAATGGCAATTAGGACAAAAGGAGATTTAATTATATTTTCTTGATGATAGTGTCCCCTGTTGCTTTAGCGGCTCTAATTATTAACGTGTAAATGCTTATATTTGTACTTTTAACCAGGCATACTTTGCCACTACTGACAAACGCAACGCTTCAACATTACGTGTACAAATCTCTCTCTCTCTCTCTCTCTCTCTCTCTCTCTCTCTCTCTCTCTCTCTCTCTCTCTCTCTCTCTCTCTCTCTCTCTCTCTCTCTCTCTCTCTCTCTCCCCCCTCTCTCCTCCCCTCTCTCCCCCCCTCTCTCTCTCTCTCTCTCTCTCTCTCTCTCTCTCTCTCTCTCTCTCTCTCTCTCTCTCTCTCTCTCTCTCTCTCTCTCTCTCTCTCTGCCCCCCTCTCTCTATCTACCCCCCCTCTCTCTCTCTACCCCCCCCTCTCTCTCATAATCTTTTCTTCTCATTCTCTTTCTCTCTCATTCTCTCTCCCTCCGTCCCTCCCTCACTCCACATCTTACCGAAGATTGACACACGTGAATGAAATCTTCTTTCGCCCCATGAATACACCCAGTCAACTAAGGCGCGAGTTGTTACATTGCTGCTCATTAGCGAATGCAATGTTTACAGGTCCGCCAGAAAGATGGTTCTGTGGGAAACTTCAGGAATCGATACTCCTCGGAGTGAGTGCCCTGGCAAGTGCTATACATTCACATCGTATAACCTGTTATTTATCAGGAGGAAGGAGGAAGCGGAAGTTTTCAAATGGAGATATTTTTTTATGAATGTTTATACTTCTGCAAAAATGATGGGAAATAACGTCAAGAGGAATTAAAATCAATCAACATGCAAATTACAGGAAACAGTTTCATGGGAAAGTAAGAGCCTATAATTATATACAATTGTATAAATATATGTATCTTTGTGGGACGTGATTTACGATGATGATGGATTGAAAAGCTGACGGACTGAGAGGGGAGAGTTGATCGAATTTGATGAATAGCAATAGATAGTTGAGTGATACCAAGAGGAGGTCTGGTATGAGGGAAAATCATATTCCCTCTTTGGGTGGAGAGCAATGAAGAACATACTCCACCCGATATCACGGAAAAATTGACCGAGGCAACGGTAAGGAAATGCACATTTTGGGAATGTTGGGTGAGCATTACGTGCAAACAAAAGTCTTGCTGAAGTCAAATGTGAAGAACCAGCCCATGTAGTTATAAAGTGATGTATCTGTTGTAACCTCGGTAGAGTGGAGTTTAATTAATGAAATGATTGGCTTTGACTTTCTTTCCGACTGAGACATGGACAATATGACTCACTATTGATGCGACACGTCTCTACGGAGCAACAGTGAGCGTGTCACACATCATCTTAATCATAACTTGTCAGCTTGATCAGTAACAAAAAAAGTCTTTATACGGTTGAATAAAGGTATATGTAATGATGCCGTGGTACAGAATAACTAAAAGGATAATACGCTAATGTCCAATACTGGAATGCCGTATTTATGTTATCATGTCTTTCTTTCTTTCTTTTTCTCTCTTTGTTAACTACTGAGCAAGCAATTTTACATTGTTACCACATCCCCCCCTTTACCTCCATAAGCATTCCTCGCTGACCCCCCACCCTCTATTCAGGATCAGCCATCCCTATCCCAACCCCCCATCCTCGCATACGCCGGAAGAAGCATAGATCACGACTTGGAGCCTCAAACCGGCAACATCCTCAGTTCCCCTATGCCCCTCCATCATGAATTGCGTATTGTGAATTGCATGTTGCTCTTATGCTAACTTTGCAATGATATTCCAGTGATCTGTTGCTAGCAGAATATAAGAGAATTGAGGAAACCGTGTCAACACCTTGGAAAAGACGACATATAAACAAATTGGCTCCCCGGTAGAATGGGATTACCGCACCAATGAAAGAAACATGATGGTTAAGATGCGTGACTCGCGGGCAATCCGACGCAAAAGAGAATTCGGTCTCTCTCTCATATTTTTTGAAGATTTAGTGGCTCCCTCTCTTTTCTCTTGTTTGAAATGTCCCATTTGTTGTTGCCCCGTTCGCTTCTCATTTATTTTTCTTGAAGAGTGAGCGAGGCTTCATTCCCGAGCGGAAGGGGTAGGGATCAGCGGAAGTAGTTACAGTCGGTCGTTAAATGGATTATTTGAGGGATTTTTTTTCCATTTCGTTCGTCTGGGGGTTTGTTTCGAAGCGAACGTGAGATTGCATTCACATTGTGACTCAGTATCGTTGTTATTATTTTTGCTGTTGTTTTCATTATAATTTTCATTATTTAATTTATTATCATTATTATTATTGTTGTTATTATTATTATTATTATTATTATTATTATTATTATTATTATTATTATTATTATTATTATCATTATTATTATTATTATTGTTGTTGTTGTTGATATTATTATTGTTATTATTATTATCATTATTATTATTATTATTATTATTATTATTATTATTGGTTATTTCATATTTGTATGTTTCGTGTTTGACTTCAGTGTTTGTGGATTTTTTAAGACTAATTTTCCTGTGTGTGCTGGGACGCAGAAGTGCCGTGACCTTGCATCAGGTA
>NW_028234407.1:18607706-18610206 GCF_977035675.1 Penaeus japonicus
TCCTCCGTCTTTCTTGGAGGGAGGAATTTATCGAGCGATCCTCCGAGCGCAGACGACGGGAGATCCGCGTCCCTCTTGGGTCCTCCCTCCGTGACACCCGCGTTCTTACCGGAACTGTTGTCGGTAGCTTATTTATCTTCATTGCTTGTTTAACTTTTCTCGTATTTTTCATTCTTATTCCACTGATTTGCAGTTACTTTAAGGCAGAATTAGCGTGCATTAAGTGTTTTTTTATGAGAACTAAAGGTAAAACTTGGTGGTAGTAAGTATGAGTCGGATCACCAACACTCGGTAAGAGAATGCATCGCTGAAACTCCGATAAAGCACGAACGGAAAATGTCAGGGGAAAAAGGAATATTATATATTACGGTAATCCGCCACACATTCAGAAATAGCAGACAGCAAGAAACACAAATAGGACCTTCAGCTCCGTTCTAAACAATGGCGGCGAAGTTTATATCAGAAGCTGCCGTGTCATCGCGAATAGCGTGATATGAAGATTCTTCGAAATGGCGTGTTGTAACCAAGATAGATGTATAACTTGCTGTCTTTTTTTTCTCGTTTTTTTTTCTCTCTTTTTTTTGGGGGGGGGGGATATTTTCGGCATTTTCTTCTCGTTCTCTGAGAGAGTTCTCTGTAGCTTCCAATGGACATATCTGATCAGTTAAAATGCCTAGAAAATGTAACTTTATTATTATCATTATTATTATGATCCTCAAGAGCCTTTGGTAGTTTTTTCTTTCAAGGTCTTATAGTGGTTGTAAATTATAATACTTAACATGTATATAATGTTGGGACGTTTGTACTAATGGCAGATGTCTCAAGTTAGCGCTACTTACACGAAAAGAGTGAACACTGAGGTTTCCATTCATCAGCGTCGAGTTAATTCGTATAATCTCCATGTACTTTTTTTTAATAGCCTCCCATTCTCCCAAACTGCAAAGGCAAATGGAAGGCTTGCGTTAGAATTTTTAATTTATGCGATGACTAGCCTGCAAGTTCGAGCGTAACATTAGTTGTGTCGTCTTAAACATCAGATTACACGAAATAAATACATAGTTGTCTATCCGGGCGTGTGGAAGGGTATATCATATAGCACCTAATTTGTCTTTAGGATTGATTAATCCATTGCACAATGTAAATCCGACTTCATTCTCGAGGTTATTTCTATGTCACGTGCAAGTGATATTGGGCCATGTGACTCCCTAGAGTTTTTGCAACTGTGTTGACTTGAGTATGATAACAATAATTTAGTTTCTATCAAATCATGTTTATACATAAACACAAGCCCACACACGTTTATGTACATGTACCACCCCCACATGCGCATACACATGCACATACACATGCACATACACCTACACATACACATACACATATACATATACATATACATATACACACACACACACACACACACACACACACACACACACACACACACACACACACACACACACACACACACACACACACACACACACACACACACCCGCTGCAGACTGTGGGACCAACAGAATTCACCGTATTATGGACTTTGGCCACTTCTAACGAGGAAGTATTCCTGGACCATGAATTGCATTGTAATACAACCCAGTACATTGTGATCGCCATGAAACGGACGATAGCGTGACTACCGATAATCAAATGAATTATGAAAGCATGATTCGGTCAGGAACCTGCCACTTTAATGTGACTTTGTCGCGGTTTCAAGCCGTGGAAATGGGACAGGTATGGGGGCGCGGCCGGAAGACGGGGACGAACTTTGATTCTGGTGTTTTTGTATGCACTGACTGAAAGAGGGAGAGGGAGAGAAAGATAAAGAGGGAGAGAGAGCGAGAGCGAGAGGCAGGGAGAGAGAAGATGAGTAATTGGGAGAGAGAGAGAGAGAGAATGAGAGACAGGGAGAGAGAGAGTATGAGAGACAGGGAGAGAGAGAATGAGTGACAGGAAGAGAGAGAGAATGAGAGACAGGGAGAGAGAGAGAGAATGAGAGACAGGGAGAGAGAGAGAGAATGAGAGACAGGGAGAGAGAGAGAGAAAGAGAGACAGGGAAAGAGAGAGAGAAAGAGAAAGAGAGACAGGGAGAGAGAGAGACAGAGAGAGAGAGATACAGGGAGAGAGAGAGACAGGGAGAGAGAGAGAAAGAGAGACAGGGAGAGAGAGAGAAAGAGAGACAGGGAGAAATAGAGAGAAAGCAAGACAGGGAGAGAGAGAGAGAGAGAGAGAGAGAGAGAGAGAGAGAGAGAGAGAGAGAGAGAGAGAGAGAGAGAGAGAGAGAGAGAGAGAGAGAGACAGGGGAGAGAGAGAGAAAGAGAGACAGGGAGAGAGAGAGAGAAAGAGAGACAGGGAGGGAGAAAGAGAGACAGGGAAAGAGAGAGAGAGAAAGAGAGACAGGGAGAAAGAGAAAAAAAGAGAAAGAGAGAGAGAGAGTGAGTGAGTGAGAGAGTGAGTGAGTGAGTGGGTGGGGGGGGAGAAAAAGAACGGGATAGTAGTTTAA
>NW_028234407.1:18620206-18622706 GCF_977035675.1 Penaeus japonicus
TATATATATTTATATATATATATACATATATGTGTATATATATGTATATATATACATATATGTGTATATATATATGTATATATATATATATATATATATATATATATATATATATATATATATATATATATACATACACTCATTTATATATATAGATAGGTAGATAGATATATGAATATATAAATATATATACACTCACACTCACACACTCTCACACGCTTTCACACACACAACTCCTTCTGATCTTGTGCTTTCTTCTCCTCATTAAGTCGACTTCAAACTCTCTCTGTCTCTGTCTGTCTGCCCCCCCCCCTCTCTCTCTCTCTCTCTCTCTCTCTCTCTCTCTCTCTCTCTCTCTCTCTCTCTCTCTCTCTCTCTCTCTCTCTCTCTCTCTCTCTCTCTCTC
The DNA here is from genome assembly GCF_977035675.1 of Penaeus japonicus. NCBI lineage: Eukaryota > Metazoa > Arthropoda > Malacostraca > Decapoda > Penaeidae > Penaeus > Penaeus japonicus. Next base: position 18,620,612 of record NW_028234407.1, read on the forward strand.
TCTCTCTCATCTTTCCCTCATAGTCTATGTGTTGAAGTAAGCAATCCTTTGGCGATTTGGGAGAAGAAAATGAGGTATGGAAGGAGGGGGGAGAGGAAGAGAGAGAGTGCGGGAGAGTGGGAGGGAGGGAGAAAATATACATTTTTTTTTTTTACTTCGACAAGTTTATTGAGACATGTGAGGAGAGAGATAGATCGAGAGGGAGAGCGAGATAAAGAGAAAGAGAAAGCGAAAGAGGAAGAGAGAAGAGATAGTGTTTTTTTCTACCCACTATCTCAGTATTGTGCGTCAGTGATAAAACTTTTCCCCAAGTCGTTCCTGCCAGTGCTCTTGCTCACTGAGCATGACTTGACAAACCGCAGAAAAAGAAAAGTATTTACCCTTAAGATAATTCACAGACCACATAAATGGTCGTGGTCGCGAGACTGCCGGTTGAATCCGCAACATCCACGTGAGCCTGCAATTGCACGTGGAGATAGGTTATTTGTAAGAGTGATCGTAGTGTTGTTATAATACGATGGTGATGATGGTGATAAGTACATGGTGTATAACGTAATGTCAAAGAAAAAAAACAGAAGCTCTGATCATAGGGTAGTATATCATTTACTAACGTAAGCTAATATGTGTGTGTGTAAGTAAGTGAATGAGTGAGTGAGTGAGCGCGCGCGTATGTGCACATATATGTACGTACAGTCTGCAGTTTCCTGTACTTATCTTGCTGATGAATAGCCCTTGGTACGAGCTGTAACGACTGTTCGTTGGCAGTTTTCCGTCGGTACTTGTCATTGAATCCGTCAGCGCTCTGCAGGCTTTGCTAATGCTACTAACTGCACCAGACATTGATTGGAGAGAGAGGCGGGGGGGGGGGGGATTGCATAGTTTCTTTACAGTCTTGGGGACTCACTCCAGATTTTACATTTGGTTTATAGAAAACGATTTAAGTAGTGAACCTACCAACTTTGCATAATGTATTGCAATCATGTTTTCTTAACGATTTACAAACTTACGAAACAGTACAAAACCGGCGTGCGCTACGACAGTCTGTCTTTCCTAGACTCGTGGAGGTAAAGGCAGATCGCGTGGAATAAGAGCAACATTTATCATATGTTATTTGCATAGTTGAGATTTTTAACTTTTTCATTTTCTAATGTTTTCGTTCACTACTCTGTATCTTTGAACCCATTAGTTATCCTTGATCTATCCGAAAGTGGGCATTACTCACATTGAAACAACTTTATACTTAACGTAGAACTAAAGTCAAATTGAATATAGTTTATTCAGGCCTAAAAGAAAGAAAAATGAAGACTTCCTCACTCAAATGAGTCTTATGGAACGACAACAGAAGAAAAGGTTACGAAGAAAACATCGGGAAGAACACCAAAGTGAGTGGTATAAAAACACTTAGATGGTGAATGAAAGAAACATGAAGTGACGAATAGACAAGGAGGACATGAACAAACAGTCCAGAGCTGAGTTAGCAACCTTGGCCCCAGTCAGCAGCTACGAGTGTGCTTCTCCCACATGGCATTAACCGTCAAGATGTTGTCTTTTATTCCTACCCATCCTCCTTCTTTTTCTTTGTCTTATTCTTATTCTTCTTTTTCTTTTTTTTCTTCTTATTAGTCTGTCTTCTTATATTTGTTTCACCTTCGTTGGCTCCTTCTTTATCTCCTCCTCCTCCTGCTTCTTCTTCTTATTATTATTTTTTCTTATACTTATTCTTCTCCTTCATTGTCTCTTTACTCTTTGTCTCCTCTTTACTCTTTATCATCTTCCTCTCCTTCATTATCTACTTACTGTTTGTCTCCTGTTTCTTACTCTTTTTCTTCTCCTTCTTTTTCTTGATTGTCCTCTTATCTTTACTTTTTTTCTTCTCCTTTCTCTTCTTTTCTTCTTGTTTGTCTTCTTCATGTCTGTCTTATCTTCCCTTCTCAATTTAGAGTAGTGGGTTACATAAACATGAATCGGCTTTGGATATGACTTCAGTGGTGTATTGGACAACCATTTTTTTTTCTTTTTTTTATTGTGATGATAGGACAAGTACGCCAGGTCAGTTAGAATTTTGTCCGATGTAAATTTAGCTGAAAAAGGAAAG
>NW_028234407.1:18630206-18632706 GCF_977035675.1 Penaeus japonicus
TTCCTATAGGCAGTCCTTGAGGCTGTTGTCTTCCCGCAACTTTTCAAGCTCACAGGTGTGGCCTCCAGCCGGAAGGTGTCACCCGAAGCGGAGAGGTGTCGCGTGAAGTGTCTTAGGGTAGAAGCGAAGGTGAAGTTTCGAGTCGCCTGCGTTTCACCTCGCCCAGCCTCCCTCTGACCGCCGCGGGGAGCCAGCAGTGCCGACGGAGTGAAAGTGAATCGTCACTCAGCAACAGTGGCTTCCAGATAACGATGGCTGTTGTAGTCTACTACTATGAGCGTGGAGGGAACTAAGCCCTCGTCCTAGCCGTAGCAGCCATAATACCCACGCTCTTTCTCTCACTCCTCTTTGCCATTGCACTTACTACATCCTGCCTTATCGTCAGTTCGGTAGCGGTTTCCCAATTTTGACCTTGTCAGCCTATACTTTCTCCCTTCGTCCAGTATTCACAACTTCAGGGATTAAGTTCTCTCAGGAAAGGAAAACCGGCCATTATTCTACTGGATATGTTTCTAGTTCTACCGTTGCTGGATACATTTTCAAGCGATATTTAAGAAATATCTGAGAGTATGTCACTTGGCAGAATATAATTCATAGGCCATCATACAAGAAAAGGGGTAATTGAAGACAGAGGAACTGCGTTGATTAAAGGAGAAAATACATGAGATTGGAAACAGTCGGCGCGGAGACCACAACACAGGATTAGCCCGGACACAGCCCTCTTGGAGGAGGTCAGTGTATCTTTGAGCGCTCTCCGGCCAGATAGCAGTGTGGCTTGTCTCGATTACCTGTTCAACTGCCGTTTCCTAGTGGTGTTGAATCTACCGTTTAGTCCAAATCACAGAATATGAGAGAATAGTGGAAGAGATATTCTATCAGCGAGGTCTGGTTTATATGGAAGCCATTTGCACGTGAATTGCTTATGAGTTGATGTAGCAGAAAATTGATAGACAGAGCATTCCATTTTTGAAGCGTCTGTATCAAGTCTGGAATTTTACGAACTATTTGGCAATTCCCTCATTTGAAATTTAAACTCAGTTGCGTCATTATGAGAAAGAAAATTGCTATTTTATCAGATAGATGATCTAATTGGCCTCTTTGTAACAAAGGCCTTGACTGCTAGAAACTCCACGCGTGAGTGGTGTGGATATGCCACAGAAGAGCTAGCCTTCTGCCGATGAAGTGACGACGCCTTGAGCAAAGGGATCGGGAACAGCAACATTCAGTAAGCACTTCAGACTGAGGGAAGGCACTGTTGCCAACGGATCCGTGACGCCACATTTCATCTTTTGCTCGGTGCCAGCCTTTGAGATAGTGGACGCTACACGGCGCCAACGTTTAGAAGAGTTACGCTGCTACTGGACCGTAAGCAAAGGTACTAGACCGTCAAGATGTGTCAGGTCCCCGTCAGCACCGAGGGAAAGGAGGAGAGTTCAGGGCATGAGGGGGAGGGCGGGGAAACGCGGGAGCTCCTCGAGGTCAGCACCCACGCCTCGACGGCCGCCAAGGACCATCTCGAGGGGGACAAGAAGCAGGAGGAAGAGGAGGCACTGTTGAGGGAGAAGAGGTAGGCCTATATAGATTGGAGGAACCTGCACCATCCGCTACATTAATGAAATTTTTTATTTGCTGTTTTGGCACACTTCCGTATTTATTTATCCATACATGCATTAATCGACCTGTTTATTTTTTTAAGGTCACCTTTTTTCACTAGTGCTTTGTTTTAGTTTTATCTCCGCGTGATTGATATTTGTTTCGTTACCTGTTTAATTAAGCATGGTGGTATTAGTTGCATCCATGCCTCTTCTTTGTTCTGTCTTGTATAGTTTTAGAGCGTGCTTTCTTTCTTTGCACTGCGCTACCTGTCTGAGTTTGCTGAAATATGAATTATGTGTTGATATGTGTTGATTGTGTTGTTTGAGCTTTTTGATAGTCATCTTCAGATATGAGGATATATATGAATAATTGCTTTTGCATACACATGAGGGTGCGCAAATACAAACGCACAGATATTTGTGGTGACAAGGTTCAGAATTTTGTAATTGAGCCAAAATGAGGTCGGAACAATTTTCGTTGTGGCCAGATACACGTGTGCACTCATGCGTTCTCTCTCTCACACACACACACACACACACACACACACACACACACACACACAAACACACACACACAAACACACACACACACAAACACACACACACGCACACACACACAAACACATACACACATACACAAACACACACACAAACACACACACAAGCACACACACACACACACACACACGCACACACATATATATATAGATAGATAGATATATATATATATACATATATATATATATATATATATATATATATATATATGTGTATATATTGTGTGTGTGTTTGGTGTGTATATGTATATATAAATATGTATATATATGGATGTATGTATATAAAGTGTATGTATATATATATATATATATATATATATATATATATATATATATATAATATATATA
>NW_028234407.1:18640206-18645206 GCF_977035675.1 Penaeus japonicus
TGGGACCAAGCATATTTATCCTAAGAGGGCAAAGCCCAGGTATAGTGCCTTTTTATGATATGTTCTTATTGATTTTGTATAATCAATTTTTCAGAATGAAGCACTGAAGAATATGGCATATATCATGTAAGGTCTATATTATTGTTTTAATTCTTTAGAATGAAAGATCTTTTTATGTAAGAAAAAAATTATATTCTTATGAACAGTGTTTTCTTTTTCTACATGAGAGTTGATTATTAATTATGAAAGCAAATCCAGTATTCAAATCTTAATTGGAAGTATTTATTGAAGTTAACATTAATGTAATTTAAAGTATTGAAGAAAGTATTAATGCATTTCCCACAAACAAATAAAAAAACAATTATGAGGCAGCTTCTTGGTGTAAATTCCATTCCTGGTTAAAATCTTATATTTGTATTCAAAGCACAAAAGCACCATTTTAGAATAGCATTATAGAAGACTATTAAGACAAAATAGGAACATTTGTCCAGTGACATATGTGTGTAATATCCTGTTTATATTTTTTATCCTTTTTACTATAGGAAGGTATTTTTTATTGAATCTCCCTTGAAGGGGGTCTTCAGAAAAAATATTATTCATATTTTGACACAAAATGAGCATTTTTATACTTTTCCTAAATGTATCAAGGATTCAGCAGATATTTAGTAACAGTGATGTCATTATTTATTTTATACAATTCTAGTATGGCCTGTATTTAGCCCAGGCAAATAATTTACTAAGCTAGTGAGTGGCAGTGCCTATACTGTGCATCTGAAGACAGGTTTTCATATAAGGATATTATTTTCAGAATTTGCAGTATTCACATAAAACAGAATTCAGGTAGATGTTTTGATGATTTATATCAAAATTTGGCAACTCACTTTTTCTTTGTTTTCTATTTACTGATTCATGACTTCAGGATTGATTATTCCAATATTAAAAAGAACCATGTTTTTAATTTGTGTAAGAATTGGTACAGTATTGCTAAGATGAATGGTATTATTTTTGGAACTGAAATGATGACAGTATAAATGCATTTTTTTCATTTTATTAGTCAGTATGGTAAAATCACATACTACCAAAAGTATTGTTAATATTTGAAGTGAAAGTAGAGTAATCTCCCTGGGAAATATTTTGAAATAGTAACTTCTGTGATTTCAATAACTTTTTCATCCATCTCCGGCTGAAGTCGAGGCAAAATGTAATCAAAGCAAAGTACTTTTAGCAATCTGTAAATACTCTGAAAATATATGCATGAGCAATATTGAATATATTTTAACAGTTATTATGATTAAAGATTTCTTTTTCTTTCATCCTTCTTCCTTTTTTCTTAGTCTTGATTGTTTGTTTTTTAATTGTTATAATGAAAGAATGAGCTCTGTATGTCTCTCTATTTATGAAACATTATAGCCAAATGCCATAGATCACACAATAACAAAAGAACAGCAGATCTGTGAAATACAGTAAATGTACAGGATGCACTTGTGGTTGTGTTAATTACCATTTTCTAAAATTAATCCCTTGGATGTTTCAGACAGTTATCAATGAGACATCTAGTGCAGCTCTGTAATATCACTTTTGTCGGGAGTCCCTATAAATGATCTAATTATGTCAAAGAATATCCTAATACTATTTCATATTTCTAAATCCCGTTGGCCATAAGAAATGCCGTTGATGAATTATACTGTAAGGCAAGATGCAAGAATAAAAAGGTTTACAAGAATATTCTTCCTTTTAAGGATTACAGATTCTTTTTGCTGATATTTTTAACCTATGTTCTCTCTACTTTGTTTGCAGTGAGAGAGAATTTAAGTGTTTGATAGCATTTCTATAGCATTGCACTTCTGTTTTCCTGTTTGACAGTATGGCACTCACTTGTGTATGAACATGTATAAATGTATGAGTATTTTTTTGATAGTTTTGAAACAGATCTCCAAGTAATGTTACTTAGGTAAAATCAACGACTTCAATATCTGACTGATGTTCATCTATATATATATATATACACAGTAAGAAGCTTTGTAAAAATAATTTCCAGGTAACTAAGTACCACTGGAAGGAAGTTATTGTTAAATGAAGTTCCATATTCTATTTCTATTTGTTATTTTTTTAACATATTAAATGGATTTTTTAAATTTATTAATGTTGGATTATTATACTCATACTGAACTTTATTTTTTAATCATGTGAAGGCATTAGTATCTTGTAACTATGTGAAAGATTTAATCATTATTGTATATTTTGGTAACCCATCTAATGGGTTAGGGATGCTTTCAGTGTACCATGGATCATTTAGTATCACACTGGTGATGTTCATTTTGTATATAATCATCAAATTGTAGGGTAATACTATCTACTCATATTTACAAAGAGAGATGCACAAGACAAATATGGTATTAAAGCAAGTATTATCATTATAACTTTTTTTTTCTTTGCCAAGAAATATATTACCACTTTGATATCTCTGGTCTGACTTTCCTTTTTAAGCCAAAGTATTTTTTTACCCTTGTGTATTCATTTGAATATTTGCTGATGTTTATTCCATTATTGCTAGTCAAATAAACCAGAAATCTTGCTAGAACACTCATGTATAACAAATAGCAACCACCTCAGACAGCTTACTTAAGCAAGATTTTGTCAATAATGATTTTATCAAAATATAGTAAGAAGTAGAAAGTTTTCAAGAGAGTTCTCTTAACCCTCTCTGGACGGGTGATACACCATGGGTACCATGCATTCAAGGCCCATTCGCAGGGTGCCATCATACAGCGTCGATCATTTAATTGATTTAGGCCTATACGTTCGAGAGCCCCGGCATTGCGACTTGCAAGGCTGGAATGCCCCCGGCATGAATGGGTTAATGTTGATTTTGCTGTTGTTTTTATTGATATTATTTATACTTAAATCATCATCATCATCATCAATATTACTACTATTACTTCTATTACTACTTTGATCAGTTAACCCTATGACGACGGTGTGTAACACCCTTCTGACACAGCTAAATTCCCGATGCCGGGGCGGCATGCCAGTGTGACGTTTCCAATGCAATATTGCAATGGCCTGGCGTAGGGGTTTTCGCGTAGCGCGTGCCCCATAGGGAAAGGGTTAAGCACCAATTTCCACAGGGAAAGGTGTTGCAAACTAAAAGTCTCCAGCAAGGAAAGCAACTTGGGAAAATGAAAGATGAGGATAAACAGTAATAATAGAAATGAAAGGGAAGACTCAGTTAGTACACTCTTTCAAGAAAAAAAAGCTACCAGTTTCAATTTCTGAAGTTTCACCAGTTTCAAAGTATGACTAAGAATGTCATTCCACGGTTTTTGGTTGAAAGAAGCTTTTTGGAAAATTGATAATGATGAACCAAAGTTATTGTATCATAAATACCCACCACTCATCATACTTTAGCCCTCTGGTGGTTGGAATAAAAAGTATATAGCTTCTGATACACTGAAAACATCATGTAGTATAGGCTATATGCAAAAAAGTTTGATCAATTATATTTATCATTATTTTTTAAAGTATCAGCAATTTGTCAGACGGAATATGTAAACAGGTTAAGAGCAGATTTAACATCTGCAATTCTATTTTCGTGTGAAGAATTACTTTCAATCATATTTATGTCTTCATTGGGAAGTATGGTTTTACCTCCACAAAGGAATACAGCTAAACATCCACACAATTGACATTCTTCCCAGGTTTCAAAATAACATTAAGGACACCAAGGCTTCACCAAACTGTTTGGCATTTAGGTTGTCTGTATTATCACCTGATTTAGGTGATTCAAGAAGGAGAAATGTTAAATAAATTCAGTTCACATTTTCCCATTTAAGTAGGGCTTTTATGTTGATTTTCCAACCCCTCTGACAATATGTGTCTTTGCATTAAAAAATACCAATCAATATTATCTATGAAAAAGTTAATCCAGGGATACTCCTACAGTGTTGTAAAGCGTACTATTGCAGACACAGGATTGTATATAATCACTTTCGCTTTTACACCAGTGGTTTCCAATACTGATATTCTTTAACCATGTTTTGCAGGTAAGGTTCCTTTGTACCATTCTCTGATAACACTGACACTATTAATTATGTCCATCCATTTGTAATTTTTCTAGTCATGAAGACCATGATTAAAGAAATTCTCGTTACCTTATATGCCAAAGTCTTGTCTTGTGTTTGTAAAAGTCACAGGCATTTCATCAAATATCTAGGTGTACACTTGTTCACTTCTGTAGATGGTTTCAAATTTATATTTGAATCCTTATTTTTTATTTGAAATATTCAAGTCTTTCAAGTTATTTTGAAAGTTGTTACTGATGTCAGTGCAAATATTCTTCTTAAGTAATTATAGGTCAGTAGAGTTTGATAGTAGAGTTGATGACCATCTTGCTGTAGGATTGAGTGCACAGTGTCAGTCCTCTTCCTGATTTGATATTAGCAATTCCAGTCCTATATTCCTATAAGATAGCTTCTTCACTTGTTTTCGAAGTCAATAAATGGTACACTATTAATTTCAGTTCTCTTTTTCATAATGGTGATTTAAAACTCTGTAAGAGGATTAAATATATGAAAATTGCTTTTTTAAATAAAAAAATCATGTTATACACATAACATTACTTTGTCCATGTTACATTTTGAAATAGTTTTCATTATTTTGTATATAATATATAATAATTACCATGGCTGCTTGACTGCTTAACTTCAGCTATCTGGAGCACATTACCAACACCACTGGCGATGGTGTGGATTGGGACAGAAAGAAAGGTCTCATTGTCGATGAGGCCCAGCAGTAGTGAGGGAAGCCCAAATAGTTTTGAATGATGACAACTTCATATTGAGGGAGGCCCCATCATTGGTGAGTGAGACCCGTCAGTGGTGAGGGGGACCCTGTCAGTGGTGAGGCAGGCCCATCAGTGGAGGCCGCAATTATGATAAGGGAGGCCCTGTCAGTGGTGAGGGAGGTACTTCCTCCAATCATCTAAGTATTTTTCCTGTCAT
>NW_028234407.1:18650206-18660206 GCF_977035675.1 Penaeus japonicus
GATCAGCAGGACTTTGCTGTTCGAGTCAACCGTGAGAGTGTAAAGTATGTGAGCCTCGTGATCTGTAATTTCGACCTCATTCTTTTAAGGGCGGTATTCGTGTTTGTGGTAACTGACAAGTTAGAGAACTTTCTACAAGCTTGTTACTGCACGAGTCGCGACAGAAGCTTTCATGTCTCTGCACAGCGTAAGGATGGCAGGGGAGGGGAAAGGAGCGAGACTGCCAAACCTTGCCAACAAAAAGGATACCTGCAATAAAATAACTAAATGCCAGTTACCTCCTCGATTTGAGATCGGTTTGAAAACTGTCGCTAGTTAAACTCTCAGCAGAAACCCCTGCCAGCTTATAAATATCCCTTTTCCCCCCAAATGATTATAATAACAATAATAATAAAAACTCGCCGCTAAAAAATGAGACGGTATTCGCAACCTTGAATAATCCGGATTCATAATGCATGCGAACGTTCGGCGTGTTCTATGCCATGGCTGCGAGGAAGAAAAAAATAAATAAAATCGGCGGGAAGTGGGTAGGACTGTCGCTGTGTTGTTGTTACTGAGGGATTTTGGGTCGACTTACTTAGTCTAAAATTGATTATTACCATTTTTATGTGGTTATTACTACAATCATAACCACTATGAGAATTATGATAAAGTGAAGAATAATTATGAAAATGATTATAATAATGCGAGCGCTGATGGCAAACTATCATAAGGAAGATAACAATGATGATTACAATGGTAGTGGTAATAATAGCAGTAATATTAGTATTGGCGATGATAATAAGGATAAAGACGATAATGATAATAGTAATAATAGTAACAATAGTAATACTAATGACAATTTTAATAATACTATTAACAATAAGGGCAATTATAATGATAATGACAATTATGATGATAATAATAATGATGATAATGATGATTGTAATAATTATAAAGATAATAATAGCAACTAATATAATGACAATAATAATGACTAATAATAGTAATGATGATGATGACGGTAATTGGTAATGATAATAAAAACAATAATAATAATAGTAATGGTAGTAATTGTGATAATTGTTGTGATGAAAATAATCATTACTATTATTATTATTATTATCATAATCAGTGTTATTATTATTATTTTCATTAATATTATCATTATCATCATTTTCATTATTATCATTATCATTATTATTATTGCTATTATGAATATTATCATCTTAATCATTATCATCATCATTATCATCTTTATTATCATCTTTATTATTCATATCATCATTTTTATGCACTCGTACGTTCGTTATAAAAAAAAAATCCCATAAAAAATCCATAACGTTGGCGACGTGATGTATTGTGAAGATATTTTTCCCGTTGCACATTGATTTCAATTCCGCAGTCGGTTCTTCGTCCGGATAATCTTAACATTGGTGTTGCAAGGTCCTTATTTCAAATGCTTCCGTTGTTCTTCTATTTTCTCAGCTGCAATGCCTTCACTTCCTTTGATAACGATGATCATTATCATTACTGTTCTCATTATTATCATCATTGTCATTGATTGATATTTGCATCAATAGTACTACCAGCAATTATTCTATCATTATAACAAATGGTGTTCTTATCATTAGTTTCACTGTTGTTTGATTGCACTTTTGTGGCAATAGTGATACTGATGAAAATGACGATAATACTGATGATAGTAATACCAATGATTATGATTAAGATTCTAGTAGTAATGGTAACGAGACTGATGTTTATAATGATTACCCTAATTACATTGATTTGAATGATATTAATGTTACCATTAGCAATGTTATTATCATTATCCATTGCTGCAGTATTATGATTACTATTAATTGCTATAGTAATTCCTTATCGTTATCATGATTATCCTCATCATCATAATCATAATCATTATCATCCTCATCCTACTCCACCTCCTCCTCACCATCAATATCATCACCATCATCATTATCATTATAATCATCACATTATCATCATTACCCTTATAATCATTATCATTGTTATTATCATCATCATTATCTTTATCATTATCATCATGCTCATGATCATTTTCATCATCATCATCATCAGTATTATCATTATCATAATCATCATCATCATCATTTTCATCATCATCAGTATTATCATTATCATAATCATCATCATCATCATTTTCATCATCATCATTATTATAATGATCATAATCATCATCATTACTATCATTATTGTTGTTCTCCTTATCTTTACCATCATTATGATCATTAACAGTAGTAGTTACTGTAGTCTAATAATTATCTACATTATTGTTATCATTATTATTATTACTGTTGCTGTAATTATTGTTGTTGGTGTTATCATATTTATCAATATCATTACCATCAAAATTATGTTCATTATCCAAATTTATTATAATTTTGTTTCTCATTATTAACATTCCCATAATTATCATTAATGCTGATAACGCACACAACACAAATACAAGTAAACGTTCTTACGCACACACACACACACACACACACACACACACACACACACACACACACACACACACACACACACACACACACACACACACACCTGCAGACTTGAGCGTAGTTAATATTATAAAGGAGGATGTGCTAAGCGTGCCATTGCGCCATTCAAGCAGCAGCCGCCAGAGAGGGAAGACTACATTGCAAGGGTGTCCTCTAACCTGCGCCTGATCTGTTTCTGATCTTGCAAATTTGCGGTTGATTTTCGCCATAGTTATAGTCAATGGAAAGTTAATGGAAAGTTTAACTGCAGCTTAAAAAATCATAATATTTTTCATATGATTAAGAGGTCACAACAAGAGGTGCCTGCAGTAAGGCAGAGATCCCTCGGGGGAAAAGACATCTGACAGCCATCGCCCCTCGAAACAACTAGAAAAAAAGACAGAAGCCATTCTCTCTCGGCACACAGTCAGCCAAGCAGCCAAGTCTCCCTTCGGACGGCAGCAAGTTAGAGGCGCCATGTGTCAGGTTCCGGTCGGGAAATCTAAGGAGAAAGAAGAACGTTGTAGACATGAGGGAGATGGAAGAGACGCCATGTCAGCGACTACAGGCACGAGTCGCCCCGATGAGACGACGGAGCGAGAGGAGGAGGAGACGCTGCTGGAGTTGGAGAGGTAGGCGAGGCCGAACCACACGGCCACCCTCGTCCAACCATACGCCTTTCTGCGTGTATTTAAGTTCAAACTGTTTATTACTTCTATTCCGTGCACAGGTACGTCCAACCGAAAAACCAGTCTGGAACCAATGAGGGCGTGCAGACGAGGCTGAACTGGGCGAACAAATTACAGTTCGTGCTGGCGTGCATCGGTTACTCTGTTGGTCTGGGTAACCTGTGGAGATTCCCTTATCTGTGCTATAAGAGCGGTGGAGGTGAGTCCTTTGTCTTGTCGCTCTCTATTCCATTCTTTTTGTCCTTATTCAGCTTAATCTCTGTTAAACCATTTCATAGTATTGCGTTCTGCAAGCTTATTACATATTTTACATACCGTATTAATATTATTTACATCCCACATTCTGCTATAGTGTTATTATCTCTATATTGTTCATGTACATAACAGTTCGTAAATTTGTTGAAGGTTAGGAAGGTTAAAGCTGTTAACACGTGATATTGACGCCATTTGCGGAGTTGATGAGGATGTAGGACTAGCGCTGGCGAGGCAGTGTGGCCGTTAGAATCAGTTTCAAAACTTGGAAGATGCTAAAAGATATACAGCGATGCACTTCCCTTGCACACACACACACACACACACACACACACACATATATATATGTATATATATACATTTACATATATATACATATACATATATGTATATGTGCAATACAATATATGTATATTAAAAGACATCACTATAAAATACATGACTATATACATACATGTAATTATATATATATATATATATATATATATATATATATATATATATATATATATATATATATATTTGTGTGTGTGTGTGTGTGTGTGTGCGTGTGTGTGTGTGTGTGTGTGTGTGTGTGTGTGTGTGTGCGTGTGTGTGTGGTGTGTGTGTGTGTGTACACAGTGATGTATTTGTATCTTTTAATATATATATTTATTGTACATATACATATATGTATGTATATATACATATATATGTATATATTGTTAGCATATATGCATCTTTTATTCCCTTCAGTTGCGATATGTTTAAAGAAAGTCACACCTTCTTCACCGTTTGTTCCCATCGGCCCTGTCATTTAACTTACAAGGACATTATCTTCATCAGGTGCATTTCTAATTCCCTACTTCATAATGCTGTTCGTGTGCGGCATCCCCCTGCTGCTCATGGAACTGACGGTGGGCCAGTTCACGCGACGAGGCCCTGTGGGAGCTCTGGCCAAACTCTGCCCTTTGCTGAAAGGTAACTGTATGGCTGGCATCCTGTCATATCATTCTCAGGGAAGCATGCATGTAAACTAGTTCCATCGATTGCCACATTGCTATGTCTATATGTACAGCCAAGAGAATATTACATGTTTTCACTTAGTAGTTAATGTCACTCAAGATCCTCTGTGTGATTTTTTTTTTTTTTAACAGATGTCGCTGTCACTCTCTTTTCCCTCTCATTTCGTGCATAAATACTCCAAGGAACGATTACAGTTCCTCTGTTCGGTATCCTTTCAGGCGCTGGAGTGGGAACAGTGGTCATGTCCTTCCTGGTGGGAACTTACTACAATATCATCATAGCGTGGTCCTTATTTTACATGATTCAGTCCTTCACTGATGATCTGCCTTGGAAAAACTGCAACGCAACGTGGACCGTCGCTTGCTTTGATGATTATGGCGGCAACGTCACCGCGCCCAATGGCAGCAAGTCGGCTACGGAGGAATATTTTGAGTTCGTAATATTCTAATTGTGAACTGCATAATTTCTTTATGTGCGCTCCGTTTCTCTTGCTGGCCTAAAGATTCCATGCCCTTTACCTTCTATGGACAGTTCTTGATCGTTTTTTACCATCAGTCAGAAGAAAATTATAATAACTAATGTCCCTCAACTAAAATATCATTTTAAAGGAACTTTTTCAAGGCGTTGATGAATGGTATATCCATCATCAAACAAAATAAGCCAAATTCTGTTGATAACCAAAATCTAATTTGTTTGGATACATTTCACTATTTGTATGTCTACTTTTGTTTATTTTTGTTATTGCAAGGTGTCTACCACAATTCTCACAGAACACAATCAATGTCTTCGTGGAGCATCTTGCGAAAGTAATTAATGTGTCTTATGTAGTTATCATGTAGCCACAAAGATAGAGCCGAGCATTTCTGGGGCACATGAGTTCAGTGGACCTAACCAGTACCAGTAAAGGACTAGAAGGAACTGCGTTAGGAGTTCTTCAAAAGGCCACATGATGTCAAAATTACAAATCAAAATATAATCAGCAAAGTCAATGATTGCCCTAATTCAAGTTGAGCATAAGTGATCACAAATGTAACTTTTTAAAACATATTGTACAATGAATTAAATATATTAATGAAGAATGTGAATGAAAACTAAAATCAATATCAGCATCACAATTTTGGATTTACCAAGTGTGCCTTTTCCAGAGAAGTCGTTCTACAGAAAAGTGCGGGCATAGAGGCGATGGGATCAGTCAGGGTGGAGCTGGTGCTCGCTCTTTTGGCCGCTTGGGTACTTGTGTACTTTTGTATCTGGAAGTCCATTAAGTCGTCTGGAAAAGTAAGTTCACATATGTGTATATATATATATATATATACATATATATATATTCATATAGATAGATAGACAGATATATAGATAGACCGATAGATAGATAGATTATAAAAGAATTAATGACTCGATGTTTCCAATTTTTATTTGATTTTTTTCTTCGGACGTAGGAAATTCAAAATGAATTTACCATATCTGTCTGTCCACGTTACTGTGTTATTTGTGTGGTGCTTATATACATATATGCGATCTTGAGCATGAACAGGACATATGGGCACGAATAGAAGCTTTGATTTCCACAAATCTGTCTTTATATTTTGTACCATAAGATGGAGTTACCTTTCCCCTTTCCAGGTTGTGTACGTGACGGCGACCGTTCCGTACCTTCTCATCGGCGCTTTCCTCTGGCGAGCGCTGACACTCCCGGGAGCTAGCGATGGTCTCCAGTACTTTTTCAGACCTCGGTGGGAACTACTCATGGATGCCCAGGTATAGCTGCAGGGAAATTAGAGATTATCCACAATATTAGAATCCATATAGGATTGCTTCATGTCACCACAATCTGACCTCCGTTCCAGGTGTGGGTCAACGCTGCAGCTCAGAATTTTAACAGCATTGGGATTGCATTTGGATCATTGATTGCATTCGCTTCCTACAATAAGCTTGACAACAATATTGTTTTGGACACATGGGCCATCTGTCTTACCAACTCCTTTACGTCTGTTTTGTCTGGGATGATTGTCTTCTCAACCCTTGGCAACATTGCTCTGGAACAAAGCAAAGATATTGATGATGTCGTCGCTCAAGGTACGGAATCTAATATTACTTTCAGTCAGTTATTTAGAACGTTCCCAATTGTTCTGATTTGGTCTGATGAAATCATGAAGTTATGAAAATAATTGCGTCTAGTAAGATCAAAACATTAATTCACCCAAGGTCCAGGTCTGGTGTTCACAGTATACCCTCAAGCGCTCGCCAAAATGCCCTACGCAGCGGTGTGGTCCGTCCTCTTCTTCTTAATGCTCCTTATCTTTGGTCTCGATTCACAGTTTGCCAATGTTGAGGTAAGCTAAGGTTGTTTATTGTGGTAACTTGGATATTTTATCTGTCTTGTCTCTGGAGTTACTTGGAAACAGTCTTAAATGAGAAAAAAACTGATATAAGCAAAAAGTCTCAATTTTGCTACTTTATAACAAGTCATCATTGATCGATTTAACATTAATCTCCTTTTATATCATTTAAAGGTAACTGCTGCATAAGTAAATTTCTAGAAGTCTAGACGAAAGTGTATTGTGAAATTCAACGAGAAAAGAAAGCAAAGTTCATGCCAAACAATTAAAACGAATGGATAATGAATAAATATGCAAATAACTCAAAAAACTTCCAAATAAGGCTACATGAATATCTCGTTACAGGTTATCATTACTTCTCTCCAAGATGAGTTTCCGAAATGGATCAAGAAATACCTGAAGCATCACGAGATTCTTGTAATGATTGTGTGCTTAATCTCTTTTATTTCTGGTCTTCCGAATGTAACGGAGGTAAGACGATGCTATATGAAGACATTTCTTTGGGATAAAATGAAACCCTGTCAGTCTTTGGACTCACAAGAACCCTCTTCTTAAATCGGAGTAACTTTAATATAACTTATACAAATTCTTCAAGCAACCTAGATAGGGCAAAGCTACGGCTATTTCATAATGACAATAGAACCGAAGTCAGACAACGGCCCTGCTTCAATCTCTACTTGAGCCCCGTTGATAAATAAATCCTAAGGTCACACCACACTATTTACTTATATAACGAAATACCGACGTTTACCCGACAACGCGTATTCAACCCATCTGTTCTTGATCTCAACACCATGCTTGGTTTCATGATAATTATTTGATCCAGAATGGGAAATAATGCTCTGTATGGCATAGAAATCTCGTTGCTATTTTTTCCTCGGCAAGGCGTTCTCCCTATTCAGCTTTATTCTGGAAAGCAGTCTTTCTTACTTCCAAAAATAATATTAGTTAGTTGGTTGCACACTCATTTTTTTTCTCTTTTTATTTTAAGATATTGTTGCAGCAATACTTATGTCGTTTGAATTAGTGCCACACTTTTGATGGCTACTTTGTTCCTCTTTTATGGTCTTTATTGCGAACGAGGAGCTGCTTAATGGCTTGCAATCAGTAGCTTGCTTGTTGGGATGATTTCTATCATTATGATATAACTGGAAATTTGATTGGATAGGTTATGGACAACTACAATCTAGTAAATTACGCCAGTGTTTAAATCAAAGATGCTGTCATATCTTCTGGTGTGTTTTTTAACCAGAACATTGTTTTTTAACCAGGACTCCAACAGGATGAGGTCATTTGAATTAATGATTTATGAATATTGTATGTATTTAGAAACATAGTTGTTGCACCTCTCATCGTCAATACAGTGGACATTCACCAATACAAAGCATACAGATACAATTACCCAACGTTCCATGCACCTTAAGTCCTCCTCCAACAACCAGCAAAATGCGTGAGAGGCGCAGCATTGACACCGCTCGTTCTTTTCATAGTAAACAGATTGTGCTAATGATATCCGTTAATAAGACTTTGACACTGAATAGATATACTCTTATATTTGGCCTCCTTTAATAAAACCATGATATTTTACAATATATTCAATATATCACGTCTTTTTACAGGGCGGAATCTACTTTTTCCAGCTAATAGACTACTATGCTGCCTCTGTTTCCCTCATGTACGTGGCCTTCTTCGAGGTCATAGCTGTGGTGTGGATATACGGTGCTGGCCGACTGGCTGGAAACCTCAAGGAAATGACTGGAAAATTACCTTCGTTGTATTTCCGTTGCTGCTGGTACTTCGCTGCTCCAGTGCTCATACTTGTAAGTAAAACTTGTATTTCCGAAAGCAAATTGAATACATGGATGTTATTATTAATTCAATTTATATACTCTGTTGTTTACATATTGGGAGTGAGCCATCAACTCTAGAAGCAACAACTTTTATCGGGCAAAACTAACATAACTATTACGTATATTATGGGCTTGTACTTAGTAGCAGTTTCATGTCATGACTAGGGTCTATTGCCATGGCCAAGACGAAAGCTGTTAGGTTAATATTTATATCATTTTTATTTAGCTAGAGTTAAAGAAAACATGCTTGATGTCATCTGTTTGTCGATTTACTCAAAATATTTCTAAATTTCCTCTTTCACATTTACTCTCAGGCAATCTGGATATTTTCCCTTGTAGACTACAAGGAACCAACCTTCAATAAAGGAAAATACATTTATCCAGACTGGGCGATTGGCCTTGGGTGGATCATAGCGTCCATGTCCATTGTACCGACTCCAGTCCTCGCTGTGCTCGAAGTAACCAGAGCTAAAGGCTCAACTGTATGTGAAGTACGTTCGCTTCTCCAGAATTGTTGAAAGGGAAAGGTGTATCCACATGTGGCAACAAAATTCATATTCTTCATCTCACTCGTGCAATGCTAAACATAAGCTTATTTTTTTCCAGAAAATTAAGAATGCCATGCGTCCAACAATAGATCAGTGTTCTTGCTGTGCAAGAACCCATAACTGTCTGCTAAAGGAAGTTCATGAACAACAAATGAAGCTGGTTGCTTGTGATTCGTCTCTGGTCACTCAAGATGGAGTAAATGTTGCTACGAATCAAGAGAAAAGAATACATCCAACAGATTATGCTAAACTTGTGTGAGGAATAAAACTTGACAGCAATCGTCAACAGGCATCCCTCCTTTGTCCCGTGACTTCCCTGATCGAAGGCCTGAGCATGAACCAGAATAACTGCATGTGAATGACCGATGAGCTTTTCGCATAGATATTCGAAAGTTGAGAGGTGTCACCCCAGAAGGCGTCAGTATTCAATGGGTTATTATTACATCTATTTGTGCCGCTCTATATCATGTTGAAATATGTAACTGGTGTTAGTGCTTTAAAATTAATTCATTTTCAACGATAGAAAACGACCATCGATATTGTGTCATGGTATGCATGCTAAATAACTATTTAATCTATTAATGATTCATTGATATGGAAGAATACATGTACCAAATGTTTGTGGATATTTACACTGCACATTATTTTCACAAGGACACGAGAAATGACTGAAATGACTTAATTTTGCCAACAATATATGTAATACACTGTCCCACATAACTACCCTAAAATACCATATTCATTACTTTATTAACTAGTGTCATTAAAGGCATAAGCTAATATTAGAAACTGTTAGCTAATATATTTGCTTTCTTT
>NW_028234407.1:18667706-18670206 GCF_977035675.1 Penaeus japonicus
GTTACAAGCAAACTGATTAATGCATCTCCTCTATCATCTGCTAACCATACCTTCTGCATAGGTTCTGAGCGCAAAGCCAGTCTCAATACATCAAGAGCAGGCCACACATGTTCTGCTGGCCACTGTAATGCTTTTTCTAATGGGGCAAGAAGCTGTGGGTTGGCATCACCTGATCCTGAGACAGCTCCTACTAGTCCCTCCAGTACCTCTTTTGATAACTGAGCCTCAGGATTCAATTTATCATTTGATTCAGTAAGTTTTATAGTCATTCCAGAAGCATTACAAGCTTCAAACCTTAAGGGTACTATTTGAGGGAAGAAATGTGAAGAAGGGATAGCAGGTCCCTGAGTGGAATAGCTTGAAGCTCCTGTGAATGGGTCTACCATTGCACTAGATCCCATGTTGGACCTTGAAGCTCCAGGAACATATCTATTGCCACCTGTGAAAGGATCTGCTCCTGCTGCCCCTCCTGATGCTCCTCCTGGCACATAACGAGAACCACCAGTAAATGGGTCAGCCATTTCACTGTTACCTTCTACTCCAAGAGTCATCCCCTTTGTGTTATTGATGATGAAATTTGCTACTTGGTCAAGGAACTCTTGAGGTAATTCGTGTTTGTGTATGAATCGCTGAGCAGCAAAGTATGGATCCTCACTCAAATTGTATGGAAGCTTCATGCGGTTTCCTTCATCCAACTCAACATCAAAGACAAAGTCGTATTCTTTGCCCTCATACAAGACTTTCCCTGAAGTACCCTGAGATCCTCCTGCTCCTCCAACAACTTCCCCAACAGGCATCCATTGCTGATTGGCAACTGACCAAGAGTAGCAGTTGACTTTTTCACCTTCACGGACCATTATTGTATGCCCATCACGTTTCCCAGGAGCAAACAGAGCTTCTCTACCTGGTAGTTCCGACTTTTTAACTCCCCCAAGGTCTCCTACGGCCATAGTTGACTTGGCAACACTCTCTTCAAATTCCTTCTGATCAGAAGGATCTGCTTGACGCTCTGCTGCAGCGGTAAAAACTCTACAAGTTCCATCACTGCAAAAAAAATATATATTCATATATATTCAACTTATAACTATATCCAGTTATATTGATTAAGACTATCTAACATTTACCATAATTAATAATGTGAGATAAAAATGCAGTCATTATATTTTTGGAAAAGCTTGATTCCTCCCACCATTTATTCTTATCTTTCATAGTATATAACAGTCTAGATTATGTTTTTTTAACTTCTGAGTTTCCTTTCTCATATCACCATTACAATCATCAAAGTGGGAAAATTATTCAAGCTTGTATCAGATCTGTACCTCTATCGCACCTTTATTCTTATTATTTACAATGTAATTGTTTTTCCCCAAGGAAAGTAATGTTATTCCATACATAGACCAAGTAGCTTAATCTGGACTTACCTTGAACCGCAAATAACATCTAAATTTGGGAGGGAAGCTACTGCCCACACAGATTGTGCTGGTACATGGATTGTCTGGATACAGTTTCCTTCCGAACCCCAAACTCGTAGTGTTCTGTCTTCACCACCTGTCACAAAACCGCCATTTCCCAAAACACTTATGCTGCAACAAATAAATGTGTTAAAATCTGGCATCATTAATGATCCAGAAAGCTGTCAAGAGAAAATAATGAACTTATATGACCTATTCATTGGATAAAAAACAATGAATTTAAAATGGATATAATAATGTACTCCCTAAATTTAGGAGACTATGAAGGAAAATTGATGCTTGCTAATATAAATGGTTTATTGTCCTAATAGGATACTTTCATATTTCCTTTATATTTTCAAATCCTCAAAACATTTCAATAAAATAATTTAGCAGAATAATTTCCTTAAGAAAATACAACTATTCATTTGCATATGATAAAGGCAAAAGTTCCCTCAACAATGAATGCAGTAAGTGTCTTTGAGGTAGGAACCATCATCTTACATCTATCATTTTATTGCATTCAATTTATCTTACTGAATATTCCTAATGGGACTGGTATACTAAAACAATTGATACTACAAATACATACTACATATATAACTTACGAATATATGAAATTTGTGTGGCCATAATATGTTGCGAGCGATTCTCCAGAGATTGCCCATAATATCACAGAAGCATCATTTGAGCAAGAGAGAAATCTTTCACTGTTCAATACAGCAAGTCCACGAACACAGTCTTTATGAGCAGAGAATGTTTTGCATTCCTAAAATTCAAATAGTGGGAGAAAACATTAATTTGGTGATAAGATTTTTTTCCCAATTCCTATATTCCAGTAACATTCACTTATAACATTTCATAAACAACCTTAATAAAAAAAATTCTACTCTTTGGAAAAATTAATGTCTAACATTTGTTAACACTGATTCTACCTTTCCCTCTTTCCACAACTTGATGAGTTTATCAGCTGAAGCTGTCAGGATGAATACTGGTTGTTGGTCTGCATCTCCATCAGCCCTTGGCACACCCACTACAGACCATAAGGG
>NW_028234407.1:18692706-18695206 GCF_977035675.1 Penaeus japonicus
TGGAGACCCTGAGAACATTAACCCTATCTGTCCTGCTGACCTTGTCATCGATCACTCTGTCCAAGTGGAGTTTTCCAGGACGTTAGTATATGGGAGACCTCGTAGTAGCCTCATCTGTGACTATTTTCTTCTCTCTCTTTTTCCTTGTTTTCTTTCTGCTTTATTTTTTGGTTACTTCTTTATTTAGTATACTATATATTTGTTAAGCCACTATTTAACCCATGTTTCGTTATTCTAAGTTAGATGTTTATTGAATACAGTGTAGTAACAATGTTATATGCATCATTACACATTAACATACACATATTCAAGTATTTGTACTAGCATGTATACAACCATTGCACACATTCCCTTACTCACCCACCCAATCATTCACTTACTTCCTCACTCACTCACTCATCCATGATCATATAAATTCATACTTAGTTATATATTTATCCATTAGTATTTGTACTGTCTCTTGTGCCATTTGAACTTTAGGCACAGGTATTGTACATTCCAATTTAATGGGGCATTAACCCATTGTGGACGGGTGATAGATGCGCTTGCCCAGTCTTCAGGATGGGTTTTATTTTAGAGCAATGCAGCTTCATGTAACACACTTCGACTCTCCCCACTCATTTTCAGTCATTCATTGTAAAACCAGAGCCAGTTTTGTGTTTTCATTTTTGTGTGTTTTATTGTGTTTAGAGACTTAAATTTGTCATATGACAGGCTCTACAATGCTGTAGTTGACTAAAAATGTAGTATAGGATCTAAATCAGTTCATTATTTTCTTTATACTCATTGTGAGGAAAGTATTACCGTTTTATGGGAGTACAATCATTATTTCTTCGTATTGGTTTACTGTTATGAATGGATACGAAACATATAACCATCTACAAGGAAGACAACATCAAGAGGTAGGGAAGAGGGAGGAAACCTGTGCTTATGACTGTAAGTGGCACAGGGGCACATTGTAGACACTAGGCATTGGTTTGAGTTACCTTCCTCTTCTCATTCTGCCTGCACATCCTTCATCTGCATTACTTTAGAGTAAGAGGTTGGTATCTTGCTATGTGCCATTGCTCTATAAAGACAGTGCTTGCTAGAGATCATGGATGAGTACCATTCAAGACTCTCTTCTGCTGGTGCTAGAAGAAAGTGAAGTCAACTAGCTTTTGGATGTTAGGTTTGCCTAATATTAAGGTAACTATAGTAATTATGACTCATAGTCATCCTCACTCACTCCTTACTCATAGCACAGTAAAATAGTACAGTAATCCAAAATCCCTGAACGTCATGTACATCATGACGACCATCATCAGACCAAAGCTCCTGCGTCACGTATGTCATGACACCCGTTTGCAATGGGTTAACCCTTTGCTTAAAGACCTAACTGGTCGTCAAGACGGGTGGTCTACAACACTAGCGGCACCGGCCAAAAATTAGAGGGACAGGGAAAGGGTTTTCTCCACCCTCTGGGTTGTGCAGGCTAGCCCAAACAATATTTTTCCATAAATCCATCATAAAATGCGAGTTTAGGCTAACTTTGGAGCCCTGTAGCTCTAGAGCTAGCACCGTCAC
The DNA here is from genome assembly GCF_977035675.1 of Penaeus japonicus. NCBI lineage: Eukaryota > Metazoa > Arthropoda > Malacostraca > Decapoda > Penaeidae > Penaeus > Penaeus japonicus. The sequence goes on from NW_028234407.1 coordinate 18,694,273, forward strand.
AGCCACAATACTTCATGTCTGTGTGCGCGCTTCAACTGTGAGTAGATCCCAATGTCGCGGTCATGTATGCATTGACACCCGTCTCTTAGGCCTAATCGGTGCCAACATGTATGTCGTGACACCCGTACACAATGGGAAGATAATGTATCTGTTATGAATATTTATTACATGGTGTCACCAATTATATTCAACTTGTTTAAGCTTCTGTATTTGTAAAACATGATAATTTCATCAGTGTGTTTGGATGGGAGTTGATATATCTTCAATTATTTATTTACGTACTATGGCTCAGAATTAAGCTAAAACTTAAATAAACCTATATTATAGCTGATCTGCATCTGTTTCTTTAGCTGTCTGTTGTCTTTAGTAAATATCTACCACTAGATTAGAATTCTTGTAGCTTATCTAGTCTTCAATTTTTAGGGGCCATAGAGACAAATTTTATATGTTGAAGGCCTTGAGGACAGCAAACATATTTTGCCTCAGTGCCACTAATTATAATTTGTAGTAAAGTATAGATTTTTTTCATACCAAGAATTTGGACAAATCTACTACAAAAGATTCAGGTTAAATTAGCAAGCATTATCATTTAAAAGAAAAAAAAAAGTTTTACTTTTGATCTGATATTTACATGATGGTTAAATCACTGCATTACTGTATGGACAGCTTGCTACAGTCGAGCAGCCATTCGTGAGGTTATGCACCACTAGTTTAGTGATTTCAGTCATTGAATTCACAAAAGTGTGAAAAAATAAGCCAGCTCCAGCAGGCTGTACATATGCATACACATGACAGCTTGCTCCTTGACAAGGAGTCTAAACCTCAAACCGTCAATTCCCCATTGACAGCCAAAGTCTGGCCCAAAACGTGACAATCAACACTGTTCATAACTGTCTGCAATTTATAGCTTTTGGGGTCGATTTAAAAGGCACAA
>NW_028234407.1:18705206-18707706 GCF_977035675.1 Penaeus japonicus
CGCGTCATATCTCTACGTAATATATAACATAAAACATAAAAACAAATCTTGAACTACCCATATTGCCCCTTGTTTCAGCATTTGAGGCAAGTTGGTGTTGTAGGGAAATTCGTGGAGTTCTACGGGCCGGGTGTGCAGCAGCTGTCTCTGGCTGACCGCGCCACCATCTCCAACATGTGCCCGGAATACGGGGCAACGATTGGGTTCTTCCCAGTGGACACTACGACAATTGCTTATCTTAGACAGAGCAGTGAGTACAAGGGGTAAAACTGTAAAGACAGCATTATCTGGATTTCATAATTTGGGGAACACCTGTAAAGACAACCTGAACATGAATATTAATTAATGTTTCTCATAATTTCAGACCGCGATGAATCCAAGATCGCACAAATTGAAACATACCTCAAAGCTGTCCGAATGTTCCGAGACTTTTCGGACGCCTCTCAGGATCCCGTCTTCAGTGAGGTGAGATAACTAACTAAACCTCGGCCGAAGTTGATATTGTTATTTGGACGAATATAGCTATTTACATTTAAATGATTCTTTGATTATAAACAGAAAGTGGAGCTGGACCTGGCAGATGTTGTACCCTCGGTGTCTGGCCCCAAACGACCTCACGACAGAGTAGCGGTCTCGGCCATGCGGGAAGACTTCCTACAGTGCCTCGGAAATAAGGTAAGGAATGCGACTTATATTCACACCACTAAAAAGGCTTGGACAACTACGGATGTTACACAGAATAGACCACGCTAAATACACCAGCTTTCAATTAATATACAACATATCAGAGTTCAAGCGGTAGACTCATCAAGAAACGACAAAATACTAGAGTCGACGAACAGGCACAAGTCACCTGGATGAATCTCACCCGGTGATGGGCGATGTGACAGCACCACCGCTGTGAGATACATCCGAGCAGGAGTGCTGGTTAATTGATCTTAAATACACGGCAAGCAGTTCAATGCAGACGGCGCATAAAAATGCACATGTTCGTTTCCACTGTAAAGGCAATGTTTAAAACAGTGTTAACTGTCAGAAAATTATGGCCATCCTTATGCTAGCTGAAAAAAACATGCATCTAGTTGTTTGTGGCTGGTGCAGCTGGATGAGTGTTGGATCTAGTCATGACCTAAAAACATGCACCAGATCCACACTCCCCAGCTGTACACAGCCGGATCGGCTGCATGAATTGAGTATGTAAATAATTGTGCGAGTGTGACCATACAACAAAGGATGGACGCCCTACGGGCAGGGTAATCGCACCCTTCACTATTAATAGTGCACCTCACTCAGGTCACGTACCCAGCTGCTGCCCGCGTCAGGTCATACCACAGGAAACTATTTTTACTTACTTTCCGCCTCTCTGATTCGCCGACGACATACTGACGTTAACAATATTGTTGCTTTATGCGATTTATAAATATTTGGATGGGTATGCGTGTTATGTCGATTATTCAAGAAATATATCAAACGCTAATGAAATGTGAAAAATCTCGAAGGATGGAGGACGACCTAGGTTCAGGTAACTAGCACTGTGATAAGAACCCAAAAAACCTACCACAGTGTCAGTTCCTAAACTCTAGTCGACCATCGTAACTTTGCTGATTTGTGGTTCCTGGGTCGACGGCTGCTTTCCGCGAACATCCAATGCAGACATGGATGAATCTTTCCCGGTGACGTCAGTGATTCAGCGTCTGACCGAGTAAGATCCACCCAAATCCGATTTGAAGTTAATGTACAGCCAGGCAGACAGCTACAGGTAAAGAAGAGAGGACGCGGATGAATCTTTCCCGGTGGCGCCAGAGCAATCATCGTCGGCCGGGAAGGATACACCCGTTTACACTCCGTAAACAATAGAATATCCTTGGGTGTAACGTCGAAGCCAGGGTCTCTCCGGTGAGTCGTGCTGCCCCACCATAGCTGAATCTCATGGTGCTAGGAACATGCACGCCCTCGCCACTCACGAGAACCAGCCACGGGCGACCACTCTGGGATGTATACGCCGACCCTCGTATGTCTTGTCTCATGTTCGGAAGCGGCGACTAATTCCTTGCGACCATCTAGGTAACTTCAACTGTGATATGGTTTGTAAATCACACGCACAGTTAAAGTTCCTAGACGGGACGCGAGCGTTTATGCAAATGGCATGGATACACTTCATGCTGATGAATATCAGATCCCGGGGGTGAGTAAGGCTGTAATTACCAGGCCAAAACCTATTTGACCTGACCTCACTTGACCTGAGTCCCATCATACCCATATCGAAGATGACCTGACGCACCGTCCCCCGCTGAGACGTCTCCTCACACAATTCCATCCCCAGCGACCCACCATACTGACGTTCAAACATCTACCAAAATAATGCTAATTGACGTCGGCATGAATATCACATGAAATACATTTTTACAAAACCCAGTACACCCCGGAGCTTCGTAGGAGAATCGGACGCGATACCCTGCCTTGCTGATCTAGCTTTATGATCAATGGCACTCGCTCATAC
>NW_028234407.1:18720206-18727706 GCF_977035675.1 Penaeus japonicus
CGGAAACCAATCTTCGTCAACCTTAGAAGATTTGTCCACTCCTGATAACTGCCAGGAAAGAAACGGAAATACACCACGGAAATAATGCAACAAATTTTATTAGACTCCTGTAGTGGAAACTGCATTGTGGTGGAACGTCTCCAGTGAAGCTGTACAAGAGATACTGATGTTTTTTTGTTTTTTTTTTCTCAAGTAGTAGGCCTTGACAGCAGATTGATTCCTTCAGATACTACCATATTCCACAAGAAAAGGGATTGGTAAAAGAGTTGACACTCTAGCTTCATTGAAGAAAAATAGAATATGAACAAAAACAATATGTCATAACCTCAGGGAATTAACAGAAGTGATTGATTTTTTTTTAGGATATAAAGGATGAGGTCCATTTTAAGTGGCCAATTGACTTTAATGCTATTGACGGGTAACCATTCATGAACTACTGGACAGACAAGCAAAATTATTTTGTCTTGAGTCCTTAAAAGAATTTAAAAAACATGACATTGCCTAGGATATTTGTGCCAGTTAGTGTTAGGTGGTTAGGTTATATGTGTTCATCATTGCATGTTTGTATCACTTGATGTTGTACTTGATAAATTATAAAGTATTGAAAATGCTGATTTGCCATCCCAGACAAAAGTTGGCTTGAAAGACAATCTTATTAGATGCTTGAGGACATTGCAAAAGAACCCTACTGTTATCAAAGGTATCTTCGAGTTCTCCAAAATCCATTTCTTTTGCTGGCGAAAAGCTGTCATTAGCACCGGGCCGACAATATTTCAGTCAGCATTTGGGGCATCTCAAATGTGTTCAGAAGTAGGGATCAGATTAGGGTTTGACAAATCCTACTTTGCATCCACCAGTAGATATCTGCATAACACAGATGTTATTTTCATGCCACTCTCTCACGATGCTGACTGCATGCATGAGGTATTTGGTATGTTGAAAATGGGATTGGAAAAAGCTGGATATACAAACCAGCCAAACTGAAAGATCGAATTTGGTACAATTTTTCCAATGAGAAGTTATGCAACCTCAGCACAGACAATTTTGTGAATGTCCCAGGTTTTTCGGAAAGAGTGTTTAGTTCCCCTTTGTTCATATACGGGAAGATATGAATAAGATATGCTAATTCCCGGCCATAATCAGCATTGTGAAAGACTGATTGGAGACATGAAGCGGTCCTGGGACATCAATACCCTTGTCTCTATATCAAATATACGGTAATTGCGGAAGAGATTGAAAGGAAATGTGGATAGGGTAATATAATATATGTGAGAAGTTGTTGCATGTTATAGATATTGCCAATAAAAGATACGTTTCTAATTTGTAATATACTTTCACAATATGTTATATTATGCTTAATTATAGAAAAAATACTCTTAAAAGTTAAAATTATACTATACACGATTGAATAAATCAACATAATTTGAATACATCGTTAAGTAATTACTGCTAAAATGACGAAGAAAATATAGAAAACGGGTAATTTCACCCCAGACTAAACTAATTATTTAATCGTATTTTTAGTATCTTTGAGTAAAAAGTGCAATAGGTAAATATTGATAAAAACAAATAAAAATGGTATCACTAGTCAAGAAAAAATAAATGGAGCCTACTTCTGAACAGTCTCCGTGAATTTGAAGGATTTTTCAAAAATCACCAATTATTGAAATACCCTAATGCACATGTACATGTACATGTACAAATACATATATATACATATATATACATATATTTACATATATATATATATATATATATATATATATATATATATATTTATATATATATGTGTTTGTGTGTGTGTGTATATGTATATGTATATATATGTATATATATATATATATATGTATATATATATATATATATATATATATATATATATATATATATATATATATATATATATATATATATATATACATATACATATATATACACATATATATACACATATATATACATACATACTCACACACACACACACATTTCTTCATATCAATATAATTATCTGTTGTAGGAAGGCTGTTTATCTCAGTAGAGAAGCAGCCATCCCTTGGATCTGTTATTACTGATAGCATTCGCATGTCAAAATAAAATTTAAAAATTATGTATAACTACATAGTTATATATGCCAAATTATAGGTTGAATGAATGATGATTACAGTGCTGCTTATGGTACACCTTCTAAATTTGTGACATTTTTCTTTTAGATTGGTTTCAAGGGTTTTGGAATTCCTGCCGACCAGCATGAGAAGACCGTACCATTTGTGTATGAAGGAAAGGAGTACACTCTGAGGCATGGATCAGTGGTCATTTCAGCTATTACTTCATGCACCAACACTAGTAATCCATCTGTGATGCTGGGAGCAGGTTTGTATACTTTGTTTGAGACCCGTCATGGCTGTTGCTAGTTTGGAAATAAGAAAGATTGTGACTTGGCCTTTTACTTTGTTTAATCTAATCCTTTCACTGCCTTCTATTTCCTTCTTTACATTAGAGGTGCTGATAATATTACATTACTTTTGACAGGCCTGTTAGCAAAGAATGCGGTTGAGGCAGGATTGAGCGTAGTCCCATACATCAAAACATCCCTGTCGCCTGGGTCAGGTGTAGTCACTCACTACTTGCAGCATTCAGGAGTTACACCTTATTTGCAGAAGTTGGGCTTTGACATTGTAGGCTATGGTTGCATGACTTGTATTGGCAACTCTGGTCCTATTCCTGAACCCATTGTAGAGGCCATTGAAAAGGTTTGTCCATACAGGTTGTTTGAAAATTAGGGTAATATACAAATGTGTGTGAAAAATTATATTAGTGATTTTGCAGGTTTCTGAAACTGTGAAATATACATGGAATACAAACAATTTATAAAAGTAGATAATTAACTGAAAGAGGAGAGAGGTAGGAGGAATTGACAAAATATATGTATAATTACTTTTTTCAACAGAATGACCTGGTTTGTTGTGGAGTTCTTTCTGGCAACCGTAACTTTGAGGGTCGCATCCACCCAAATACCCGAGCCAATTACCTAGCATCACCCCTCCTGGTTATTGCCTATGCCCTTGCAGGACGGGTTGACATTGACTTTGAAAAGGAGCCTCTTGGTAAGTGTTATTTTGCAATATTGAAAATGTTCAATTTTATCTCACTCCTTTTGACAAGGTACCATTTGATTTTCTATTTTTAGTGATTTTAATATAGGATATAGGTCTTATTTCATGACTATTTTCATTAGATATTTTCCTTAAATATTTTCCTTATTTTCATAGGTCATAATGATGCTGGAGAGGCAGTGTTCCTTCGTGACATTTGGCCATCAAGAGAAACCATTCAGGCAGTGGAGCAAGAACATGTAGTGCCCGCCATGTTTAAGGATGTTTATGCACGCATTACAACTGGCAATGAACGATGGAATAAGTTGGAAGCTCCACAGGGTAAATTATACCCATGGGATTCAAACTCAACATACATCAAGAGCCCACCATTCTTTGAAGGAATGACCAAGGTGATAGTTTGTATCCATTTATTTTTCATCATTATATTCATCTTTTCTATTAATATATTTAAGATCAGCTGTTTTAGATTTTTGATATAAACCTTTTGTTTTGTTTCTTTTCTAGGATGTGCCATCTGTGTCTGGCATAAGAGATGCTTATGTATTGCTCAATTTGGGTGACTCTGTTACCACAGACCACATTTCACCAGCTGGGTCAATTGCTCGAAACTCCCCTGCAGCACGTTTTCTTGCAGCAAGAGGGTGAGTGGGAAAAAAGTTATCTACTGTCTTTATAAACAAACTCATTATAGAGCTACCAACATGTTATAGTATTAAATAGCATAAAAGGATTGGACAAGCAACTAAACAGTCCACAAGAATACATTATTATAGGGTTTAAACTGAGATATGTATTGCTGTGTAACCCATATAACCTTCGTATGATTGCTATAATAACACCAAAACAGGAAATGCTAGTATATTTGAGAAGAACATAAAGTATTGTACAGCACACAGCAAGAGATGAATGACTAAACTGCAAGCTTGCAGGTCCTATGTCAAAGAAAGAGAGAGAGTGTGTGTGCGTGTGTGTGTGTGTGCGTGTGCGTGTGCGTGTGCGCGCGCGCAACTGTGCATGCCTTATCCCAGTGCAAAATCAACAGAAGAAGTTGATATATAGATTTAGTTGTTTGGGTATCAGCCATGAAAGTAGTAGTAGTATTCTATAAGTAAATCTGTCATCATTGATATTATTTTATCAACCTTCTTCATTTACCAATTTTAGTCTTACACCTCGTGAGTTCAATTCCTATGGATCCCGCCGTGGAAATGATGCTGTAATGGCTCGTGGAACATTTGCCAACATCCGACTCGTTAACAAGTTCATTGGAAAAGCTGGCCCTAGAACCATTCATATTCCGTCTGGAGAGGAGGTGAGTTTTTAATTATCTAGTTATTGTTGATTTGAAAAGTAGAGAGAACTTGAAGAATAATGTGATTTTTTAGGAACATGGTTTTTGCACATGATTTTATTCTCTTGGATTGATGATTTGTACACTTATATTTATAAGTGTTACACTCACATTAAGATTATTTGTTGAAGAAAATTGACTATAGTAAATATGCTGAAAGAAGTTTCCTGTATCTTTTCAGAATCTAAGTAAAGTTTATTATTAGCAGTTTTCTAAATACTACTATTTATCTCATTGTTTAAAATGTTCCCATATAGTGTATATTGACTGTTAAGTTAAATGACATTGCAGTTGGATGTGTTTGACGCCAGTGAGCGTTACAAGGAGGAGGGGCGACCTGTGATCATCTTGGCAGGAAAGGAGTATGGCTCAGGATCTTCAAGGGATTGGGCAGCTAAAGGACCATTCCTTCTGGTAAGTGGCTTATTTTAGGCTAAGGTGAAAGTTCTGGTAATACAGAGACTGCTGTCCTTTTCTGTTCTAATTTAGAAAATTCCTTTGATTATGGTAAATTTCTACAATACATTTGGTGTGTTCATGAAATAAATACCTGCAAAGCCTTGCTATTTACTAGGAATATGACTTTTTCTTTTCTATTCTTAGGGTGTTCGAGCTGTGATAGCTGAGTCGTATGAACGTATTCACCGCAGCAACCTTGTTGGTATGGGTATTATTCCCATGCAATACATGGAAGGACAGAATGCCTCAACACTCGGTCTGACAGGAAAAGAAACATTTACCATTACCTTGCCTGAAGAATTGACAACTGGAATGATTGTCACTGTGCAGGTAAATTTAATTTATATACTGTACATCAGTGATTCCCAACCGGGGTTCCGCCGACCATCACCAGGGGTTCCGCGAGAAACCGTAAAATAATTATGTGCTATTACAATATGACAGTGATCTTAATTCATAATTCGTAACTCCTACTCAACAACATGTCACAAACAGTCTCCAGACACCAACATACTCGTACGTGTCAGTCAGTACAATGTATATACTAGTAATGAGAGCAAATGCTATGCATAGAATTAATACTATATATAGGGGTTCCTTGGAATATGAAAAATTATTACAGGGGTTCCTCCAAGGTGTAAAGGTTGGGAATCACTGCTGTACATACATGGATTTTCTTGATCTTCTTTGATAATTTAGATAGCTAATTTTATACCTCCTAATTCTACATATCATTCCTCAATAAGATTTATAGATTATATATATATATATATATATATATATCAATAAAAATTAGTTAAGAGATATAGATATAGTTATTCATAGTTGTGGCTCCTCAGATATAATTTTTTTTTTATCTAGATATAAACACTTAAATTAATATTCAGACATATATGAATTATGACCACATACATACAATTACTCACAAAGATGCAAAAATATGATTGCAAAGAAACTGGATAAGGAAAAATACAAATAAACATGTTTTTCTTACAACAGGTAAACGGTGGCAGCTCCTTTGATGCACTGGTGCGCTTTGACACTGAAGTGGAGCTGGCTTACTTCCAGCACGGAGGTATCCTTAACTACATGATCCGTAAGATGAGCCAGTAAAGTTCAGTCACAGGTGTGGAAGAATGAATACACCAATTGTTTGTGGTAATGGGAGTAAATAAAGTTTTGTTGAATATGTTAGCAGATATGGTTCTGATACAAGCTGAATTAAATGCATTCTTTGATGTAATGCTGGTGTTTATTGTGATAAGTGATACATATTACAAGTGATATGGACAGTGATGACGATGATGATGATTTTAATTTATATTTGGGTCTATGATTGTACAAGAAGTTTATCACCTCAAAGGATATGAGTATTAATCATTCTTTATCCTTCTGATTTTATCTGGAAATTGATTTAAGTTTTAAAGTATAGCATTTATCTTACTGGATTTCATTTCATAACTGAAATGGCAAACCAAACAACAAAACAGTTATCTGGCTGTGAGGATGCTGATCTTTGCAGTCAAACTACATAAAGCTCTTTTTTTCTCTCGATCTCTTTTGTATCACCTCTAGTTCAAGGCTTCCAACTGGTCCTCAGGGAATTTCAAGATAGCATAGATGATAATGGGCCAGGGCCACACAATGCTGATAACACTCAAAATAGTTTTCATTAGTACAAATGCTGTTCAGGTTTATTTCCTGGAATGAAGTTTTTTGTCATGGATTACTAAATATCAAAAGATTATTGTGCATATTTGTTGTGATTTGCAAAACTTGTCATCGTCATTACTGCATATTTGCCTCATCAGAGCTTTTAACCTGCAATTAAAATCTACTCGACATGTTCAATTAATGTCTTACAATAATTTCTTTCAAGGATTTTCTGGATAAGCTATCAGCACAATTTTTGTTTTTCATTATTTTTTTTTTCCATTTTTGTCATATGTAATTTCAATTTTACAAGTCTGTTTCATTAAATATATTTTTGCTATGTATTCCATGATTACTTATTAATTTGTATCATATTTTCCTATACTGGACTTTGAAATGTATCTAATAATATATATATATATACACATATTTTTAAAATTTGTGACTGCATAATTTTCAGATGTTCTGTAACATTCTGATATTCAGTGACAAGTATGCATTCCAGTATTGTGTGAGTGAAGGGCATGTGTGCTGTAAAGTTCAGCAATGTAATATTGTAAAAATCTTGCAGCTGTGATGCTGCCAAAACACTTGTGCTATAAAAGAACAGTTGTCACAGTTCCATGCAGTGTTGTATTATTAGAATTGCATCGCAGTCTTTGATATCTGTAAAATTTGAAATGTAATAGCAATTATTTAAACCATATTTTAAAAGAGAAAGTATTGATAGTGAAGTATTAAATAAGAAAAGAGTGCATTGCTTTTGGAGAAAAAATGTATAATTGTTGGGTAATATGGAGTTATATATGTACATGTGAATGTCCCTGTGATGTAGATATGCAATATTTAATTGTTATCTAGAACTTGTGGGTTTGTAGAGGAGCTCAAATAAAGAATGATACTTAGGCTTTCTTTTTTTCC
>NW_028234407.1:18735206-18747706 GCF_977035675.1 Penaeus japonicus
ATATTATATATATATATACATAATATATGTATAAATATATATGTATATTATATGTATATATATATATATAATATATATATATTATATATATATATATAATATGTATATATATATAATATAATATATATATATATATATATGTATATGTATATTATAATAAATATAAATATATATATATATATATATATATATATATATATATATATAATATATTATATATATATATATATAATATATATAATATATATATATATAAATATAATATGTAAATATAAATATGTATATATATAATATATATATATATATTATATATATATATATATTTATATATATATATATGTATATGTATATATATACACACATATATACACACACATACACACACACAACACACACACACACACACACACACACACACACACACACACACACACACACACACACACACACACACACACACACACACACACACACACACACACACACACACACACACACACACACACACACACACACACACACAACACAACACACACACACACACACACACCACACACACACACAAACAAAAACACATACACACACACACACACACACACACACACACACATACACACACACATACACACACATACACACACACACACATACACACACACACACACACACACACACACACACACACACACACACACACACACACACACACACACACACACATATGCATATATATATGCACATATATACACATATATATGCGTATATACACATATAAAAATAAACACATAGACATACATATGCATATACTTTTACATATATGTATAAATACACATATACACATTTACAATTATTAACATGCCATTATATTCAGTCTCATATATCACTACATCATAGCTTTACCTTATGTTTAGGCCTATTAATGGTTTGCATTAATGGTCATTTGATATATTTGATACAAATACAAATGGCCATATTCCATGATTGAGTGCCACTGGTCTTATCCTTTTGCTAACTGGCTGTTAAAACAAGATATTTCTGAGACTTGTAGACAGTAAAAAAATTAGAGTCGCGGGAATATTTTCTCTTTACTCCAAGCTGTACAGAGTAGCCTCATAAGCCTTTTCCTTTAAAAAAACATCACAGAACAAGGGTTTACTCGTACCTTGTAAAACTGTAGCTCTCACATTTCTCCTTTATGTATTAGTTGTGTGAATCTTCTATCAAACAGGGTGTAAGGTCTTAGGTTTGGGATCATTGGAGACTCAATGTATTTTTCTGAATTTGTTTTTCTTCTAATTTTGATGTCCCACTTCTAGTTCTCTATAAAATTAGGAATTTTCCTTAACTGTACAGATTTTACCAAGATTTCAAGAATACCCAAAGTTTATAATGATTGTTTTTTTTATTAACCCTTTCCCGACGGGGCACATGCTAAATGAAAACCCCTACGCCGGGCCATTGCAATATTGCATTGGAAACGTCACACTGGCATGACGCCCCGGCATCGGGAATTTGGCTGTGTCACACGGGTGTGACGCAAAGTCGTCATAGGGTTAATATGCAATGAAAGTTGCAGTATTCAGAATAGCTGTTATGCTGTAAATATTTATGCTTGGTTATTTTGAAAACTACAGAAAATGGACATTGGCATATGTATTTCAAATCATGATGCCGAGGTTCCCTTTTACTTTTAGCTGCTTTTTCCTCCTCAAAAGCTGTATAAATGTCATGGCAGGGGTACCAACCTTCACCTCCATCACTCTCTTTGGTGTTTATCTCTAGTTAGACAAGATTATTGAGAACAGGAGAATGGTTTCTGTATGATATAAGAATCCAGAATATGAGTATATCCATGTACATCCTGAGTCTAATTAGAAGGATTTTTAACCATATGTAATATCCCGTCATTTTTGTGATTAGAGGCATCATACTTAGCCATAAATGAACCAGGATTCTTTTAAGATTTGTATTATGTATATATTGAATACCCTTAGACAAATGTAATTAACACTAATGAGGACTTCATACTTTGTCCAGGAAGATGGATGGATGGTGGCCAGGATGGAGCTGAAAGTGTGGGTTGAGGGTATCCAGCGCATAGTCTGTGGGGTCACAGACACCACAACCTGTCAGGTATGTTACCCATCTCTCTGTCCTCTCTCTCTCTCTCTCTCTCTTTCTCATTCTCACTTATTCTTGCTTTCTCCCCCCTCCTTCCCTGCTTTCTCTTCCCATCTTTCCCACTTTTCCCTATCATTGCCAACCCTTCCTGATATGCCTCTTTTGACCACTATTCCCCCCACCCCTCTCTCTTCATATTCTCTCTCTTTGTAATGTTCAGCAGAGACATCAATTATTGATATTTGTTTTGAAACCTGATTATCATGTTTTTACATCTATTTACTCACTCACTCAATATACTTTATAATAGGATGTGGTATATGCGCTGGCCCATGCCACAGGGAAGACTGGACGCTTCACCCTAATTGAACGCTGGCGTAACAATGAGCGCCTCCTGGCACCTAATGAGTATCCTCTCAAGGTGAGTCTTGGCAAGAATGATAAAGTAGTATAAGACATAAAAGGTGTGTCCTTATGAGTCTGCATACACATACCTCTATGTGTATGTATGTGCATTTTGTTTATGTATTTGTTGATATACAATATGTATTCATCCATGCATGCCTTTTGAAAGTTTGTTAAATATCTGTTTTGGGATAATTGCAACTTCACTGCTGTTTTGTCAAAGATGTCCAGAAAAAGTCTTCCATCTGATGAAAGGTCTAAAGATTGTTGCATCTGTGAAGTTTGCTTAAATAGTGCTTTCTTTTCAAAAAATATTGTTGACTGTTATTTTATGATCTTGAAGAGTTCTTTCATTTGTATTATGATTTATTAATTTTTTGATAATCAGTGAAATTCTTTCTTGACAGATCCTGATGAAGTGGGGAGAATACTCCAATGATGTGCAGTTCATTCTTCAAAGGTCAGCTCTTGACCCAAAGGCACCAAATGGCCAAGCTGGGCCCCGGCCAGGAGGGCCACAGAGAGTGGATCCCCCCAGTAGGGCTGCAGCGCCTGCTGGTTCTCATGCTGCACCTGAAGGCCAAAGGCAGTCCTCTCATGCTCACAAAGACCTCAAGAAATCCCTTACCTTCAGTGGAGGTCATGCAGAGCTGAGACGTCAGGAAGTGGGGGTACCCCCACAGCCATTGCCTGGTCCCGCTGTTGTGCATTCAGGGGTGCATCAAGGAGGACCTCGCCATGCTGACCCTGCATATTCCTCTCCTCCTGTCACGCAGTGGGAGAGCCAAGGTCGAGCTGGTGAAGGAAGTCGGGGAGACCAACAATCTGGATTACCTAGTTGGCGTCCACCGGCTCCGCCGCCTTACGAGTTAGTGCGCGGTAACCCACCGCCCCCACCTCCAGTGTCTAGGGTGGGGGTAGATAATGTTAGGGCCACAACTAGTCACTGGACCACTCCACGTCAAGGTCCCCACTCTCCCCCGGCGGTGGCACACCACTCCCCACCCTCGGCTCTTCACCACTCACCCACACGGTCTCACCCCCCTGCCAGTGAGTCTACATATACCACTTCCAGGAGAGATCAGAGGGCAGATTCACAGTCCATGGTCAGGACAGAACCAGTTTACAGTGATGGTCGGCGAGGACAGTACCCTGGCTATCCGCTTCAAGGTGCTGGTGTTGGTATTAACCCAGGGCCTCAGTATGCGCCACGTGGTCATGCACCTCCTAGTCAAGTCCCCCCAATGTATAATGGACCACCTCCCAAACCACCACATGCTGCTGGACCAAGAGAGCTTCCACCTTATCGCCATCCCCCGCCTCCAACTTCATCCCCTAGCAAAGTTGCACCATCACATGGTTCTCCTAGGAAAATAGGGAGTCCTCCTCAGCCTCCGCAGATGTCACCCAACAAACAGCAACCACCACCAACCTCTCACGTGCCACACTTAATAAACAAAACTTCGAATCCACACCAATCCACCCCCTCCCCACACTCGTCTCCAGTGCGTCACCCATCTCCAACACGTCACCCTTCACCCACGCGGCATCCATCACCCACAAGGGCTGGCTATCCTGGTAATGTGCCTACCACAAGTGCAGCAAGTCCCATTAATCTTATAAAAAGTGGAAGGCCTGGAAGCCCCATCAAGGGTGGTAATCTCAGACATGTCAATAGTGAGGATTCACCAAATCGTGCCAATTTGGAAAAGCCTGAAAAGTCGAGAGCATCCAGTGAAGAGCCACCATTCAGGCATGGGGATAATAGTACAAGGATGAATGATGGCACTAGAGGGGATAATGCCAGAGAAACAGATCCCCTAAATAACAATATGTTGAAAATTACAGCAGATCCAAAAATAAGTCAGAGAAGAGGTAGTATGGATCGACTGGCAATTGACAGTGGAAATAATACAGCAGCTCGTCGTGGAGGCAGTGAAGAATCGGTCACAAACAATGAAGGAAATCAGTCTAATTTGAATGAGAAGTTGAACACCTCTTTGGATTCTGCTCTCAGTAACCACAACAGCAAGTCCCCGCACACTCGCAGAAGCCCTGCCAAGGTCAGTAAATATATCAGGTTCAGGGATTGATACTTGCTCATACATTGTGGTGGAGTAAGTACTGCTCCCTTTTGCATTTTAAAAGGAAACTTGTTGCAGCCATTAGGTGCATCAATCTCAGGCCTTATTCCATTAATTGTGGAAAGGAGAGCAATGTCCTTTTTAATTTATGAATATTTCTGTAATTTCTTGGAGCCAGTGAGAGGACAACTGTCCAAATCATCCATCTAATGACCCAAACTACTGGTTATTTAAATTTATTATTTTATTATGATTTTCTTCTGCTTCATGAGGATGATAATATTAACTTGTTTGAGCTTTTAAAGATATGAATTTGTATGTTACAGCTCAATGAAAAAATTAGAGGAAAGAAAATCTGAAAAGTTATTTTGAAATTGATCAGATTAGGGGTAATGGTGGCAGTAAATTTCCAAATTTTGAAAATTGTGAGGTGGTGTTTTAATTTTATTGTAATTGATATTGTTGAGTCGTTTTTAGTGGCCTATGAAGGATATTTATGATTTTTTTTTGGCTTTTCATATTAATTTATATTATTTGACACTGGAACTATAGCTGTCTGTAATGATAAATCTAGTTCACCCTTATTAGCTATCTCGCATGTTAGACTTAAAAAAAAAACTATACAAATATTAAAATATTATATTTTCAAATATTAAAGAAACTTAAACAAAGCAGTTATATTATGATAGGATATATGACTATATATGGTATAATAGCACTGTCATATTAATTAGCATTTGGTATGGAGCCCTAGTTAGACAGGATAAATAGCATGTAATTTCAACAAAATGAAGAGTGCAGTACGAAAGGGATCATGCCCCATAAAACATGGCTGCTGTGAAAAGGTTAAGGGAATGAGAATTCAAGCTCATGTGGAGGTTGCTCAGCATGTGATCAGAACCATAGATGAAATGTTCCCTCAAAAATAAGGCCACTCCAAGTAGTCCAGCCAGAAATGCCCTGATATTAAGTCATCTAATAACAAATTGGGAATTTATTTTTTTAGTATTAGAATCAGTCATTTAGCCTGACAGTAAGTGCATATGGTCTTGAAATATCTCTACCCTAAAAGTTTGAAGAATAAAAGGGTTTCATATAGCCAGGTTGAAATTAATGGTCCTCAAATATCCTTGACCTAGAAGTTTTGAGATTTTCACCTGCGTCAGAAGCCTAAGTAGTATAATGTATTCAGTGTGATATGTACAGCTATATTTATAAAAGTGATTTACATATCAATTGCAGATTAAGACAAGAGTGACTTGGCTTTAATGTTAATACCTTTGCTTGATATGTGCATAGGACATTACAAGTGATTGATTTAATTTTTTTTTTCTATGTTGAGAATATTTGTTTTACTATGTTTTTATTTATAATTTCTTAATTTCTTTTATGTTGATGATCATTGTTAATAACTAAGATTTTAATAATATATTTGTGAAATTTTCAGGAATCCGGGATCCCAGGCAGTGATGGAAGCCGAACTAACCACAATAACAAGGTGGAACAAGTGGTTATGGATGGCAGGTACCGTGATTTGATCCGACTCATCAACCTGCAGCGTGAGAAGTTGAATGTTCAACAGGTTGAAATGACAAAGGTATCACCACTCATTAAGTTCACACCATGTATCTCTGTAAATAAAAAGATGGAGTATGAAAGTGGGTGGCAGGATAATGACCTACCTACCATTTGTCCTTTCTTTCTATCTAGTATGAAGCGGAGATTGTATACCTGGAGGGACGCACAAGGGAAGATGAGTCCCGTCTGGCTTATGTAACATCAGAAATTGAGAGACAAGAGCAGCTGGCAAAGCAGATTGATGAGGAGGTATTGTTTTCATTTAGAACTTTAAGGATTAGTTTGTCCCAAGTTCAGATTATCTTTTTTTTTAATGGTTTTATTATATTGCTGATTTTCATAACATAGTCCATTATTCAGATATTAACTCTTGTTTCTTTTGCGCAGGTGACTCATCTACAACAGCTGGAGCAAGAAGCAGAAGTTGCAAGGCAGGAGGAAGACAAGGTGAAAGCAGAAATTAGTGCTTTGCAGGCACAACTGGCACACACTGAGAACCAGCTGGCTACCCATGCTGAGTCCGTCAGGTCAGCTCAGTAAGACAAAGTGTTATTTTGTGTACATAAAAAATCATATGCTAAAGTACCCATTTATTTGCATGTTCTAGTCTTAATTTAGCCCACCATTTAAAGCAAGCATGGTTATAGATATTTCTTCAGACTGTCTCATAAACATTCCTGAATTAATTTTACTGCAAGAAGTGCATGATGTATTATGAGAATTTGCATGTTCTCTTAGTACAAATGTTTGTTTTTAAATACATCTTTTATGTTAGATTAATCACTTGCCTATACATACAACATAGGTAGACTTTAACCCTTCCAGGATGGGCCATATCTTAAGATGTTCAGCTTGGGCTGGGAATTTTAAGATGTGCATTTTCTAGACTTTCGATATGAAATATGAGTCTATATAAGATTTATTAGCAAAGTGATACTAACTTGCATTTGGTTTGATAGATCATAACAAGGCATATATAGCTTGTCATTTCAACAAGGAAAAAATAAAAATAAAAATGTCCATATTTAAAGAGTTAAGAGGAGCAAAAGGTGATGTCATGGGAGAAGAAAGTGCATGAGTTCAATGTATAGATATGATGTTAGGTGAATGTGCAGGAGGGGATCAGATGAGTCAGGTATTACCTTGATGATTCAAGTATCTGAAAATATCAAATATAAGTAGCAAGAAGATGCAGTGCTCATCCAGGAAAGAAAATACAGCTGTAAAAGGATTACAAATTATGGCATTCCATATTGTTGCATGGTAGAAGTGAGTGAATCTTAGAAGGCTATTTCATTTACATCCAAGGATACCAATTTTGTAGATATTACATATCTTTTTCATGGTTTATAATGATGCAGAATTATTAACTATAATTTTATCTCTGGATTTAAGTTTTGCTTGATAAGGAAAGCATCATAAGAAGCTGATGAGCAATTTGAGTACTGATTAGTCTGTCATTAAACTCTACAGAGAACTTGAGAAGAGCATGACAGAGGAGCGGCAACGTTGTCAGGATGAGGCTCGTGCACAGCAGGATGCCATGGTCCGGGAGATAGAGAAGCTTCAGGCAGCCATATCTCAAGCAACCGTACAGGCAGAGCATGCTCAGCAGGCCTCGCAGCAGCTTGCCCAAGAGGCAAGTTTTTTGCTTAGTCATGTTTTTTTATACTAATCGTATTAGGAATATGTTTTAGAACTCAAAAGAATTGTTTATTGGATGATATTAGCAATATGTTTTTAAATGTAGATTAAGCATTGATTATTTTACTAGTTGATGTTTTCATTGTTGAAATGTAATGAGCAAAGAATTTTCCTCCTCCACAGATGGCAGACTCTGAGAAAATGATATCTGAAAAGAAGAAGGAAGTTGAAAAGCTGGTGATGGAGATGAAAGATGCCAACCTCGAGTCCCTTTCCATAACTCCATCGGAGGAGATCCGCACTCTTCTGGAGGGTAAGACAGGTATGTTACTCAACCTTGGCTTCTCAAATTTGTTTTTCATTGCTAAGGTTTTATTGGAACAAGAACCAACTACCTCTTTTTATTCTTTAGGAGATTAACTTCTAAGGTATTTACATAAGTATCAAAAGATGATCTATTAACGCGTAGTCATCCCGAGAGTTTTCCTGTAAGATTATTTATTATCTGTTAATCAGGATTGATAGTTATCTTTTTATTAGTTAGTTTAAAATTATTGAATTATTTTCTTATTTAGCTTATCAAATGAGATATAATAATAAAAAACTGGATATTGGAATTTTTCCATTATGATATAACAAGTTTAACCAAAATTTCTGAAATCATATACTTAGTATTAGTATTTGATATGCAGTGTTATCCAAGGGTATTTGTCTGTCTTGACATATGTTTTTTCATAAAGGCATTTTTCTTTCATATTTCTATTAACCCACTCACGACGGGGGCATTCTAGCCTTGAATGTCACAATGCCGGGGCTTTCGAACACTTAAGCCTAAATCAATTAAATGGCTGGCACAATATTGTGCCGCCCGGCCACTGGGCTTTTGAATGAGCGGTACAGTAGTGTACCACCCGTCCAGAGAGGGTTAATTTGGACTACTCGTTTTTTTGTTTCAGTTGCATATACAAATTTTAGTGTCATACTTAAATTAGCTTTGCATGTGTATAATAGCTACATTGATTTTTATTTTACATCTTTCTAGGTGCACCAAAACAAGGAAGCAGTAGGAGGATGATTGGATCCCCAAGGCAGCTAGAGAATGCTGTTCCTACATCTAAGAACCCTCATGGGGTATGGGTGTAAAGGGAACCAAACTTTATGTTTGTCTCAGTACATATCACCCTGTAGTCTTTGCAGGTTTGTTACCACTAGAATCTCTTCCAGAATACTGACTTGCTTATTGATTTGAAATTGGTCCACCTTTTCAGATCTGAAAAGAATCAAATTTACTGATTTGAACTTTCTCAATGTTAAGTGCTGAACCATTGCAGTGTGAATCTGTTACATTGTTGCAGGTGGTGCTTGTGTAATATACTTTTGATAAAGTGATATTTGCATTACTGCAAAGAGAAAGAAATGACTTGCTCATTTCCTGTTCTGACTTTCTTTATGTGAAACAACAAAGAAACCTGTACTGTGTGTGGCTTTATAGAATAGGAAATCAATATTTGTAAAAAGCACCCCTCTATAGAAAGTGCAGATATATAAGGGAATAAGAAATTGATTGGATTTACAGTTTATGTGCATGTTGTCTACCCTTATATTGTCTTTGTGAACAAGTAGCAATCACAATCAGCACACACTGTTGTCCCTGCAGTATTGTTCACAAGAACTCCTACTTTAATTATCTATGTGAACAAAAATGGGACTTCCCTCACTCTTCACATTTTTTTAATAGTGAGAAACACATGGAAAATGAATGAAAAAGCCATCAAAATCTGACTTTTAAAGCCATAGAAAGTATTGAATGTGAGTATTGGTGCGCTGTCCATGGGAGATGATGTCGGCTGCAGAAGACAGAATCTCATGACACAGCTGACAAAAACCCAGGCTCTAGTCATTTTCTCATCGCACTGCTGGATCTTAACAGCCACAAAGCTCGCATCAAGTTGGCATTGGATAAAGCAGATGGAGTCCAGGGTAACTGTTTGTAGTTTAAACAAGCATTGTTTTTCTTTTCTCATTGTGTGCCTTGAGTAAGTATCCACCAATGAAATAGCTATTTTTGTATGAGCTAGCATATAACACTAGGATCAAGTGGTGTTGGTTGGTGACAATAATTGTTACAAGTCGGTACATGGAAATGAAAGTATCTGCCATAACTGCTATATAGAAGTTGCGAGCCTTCTGGCTGTTTTGATCCTCGTAAAGAGCTTCTTGTTAGTTGTAGTGAATAGGTTCTTCATAGTTTAGTCATGCATAGCAGCACTTTACCATGTGGCAGTGTTGTGTGATAATTTCATTTAGGTTTGACAATTTTTGTATAACTTCTTAATGCATTATTTGAGAATGATATTCTTTATTAACTCATACAAAACCAAGACTTGAGTTCTGTATAAATCATGAAATTCACTAGATGTTGATATTAATAATTGATTGCTTTTACCTTGAGAAATAATTAAGCGTGGTTTACAGAGATAATAAAATAGTTGTCTTTATGTGAAATTACCATTTTAAGCCTTGTGCTGTTTGCATGATATTTTTTTTTAAATAGAAAGAGCTCAAAAAGTTATTTTTCTTAAAAATGTACAGAAATATTATGGAAAGATCAAGAATTAGAAAACACAAACATAGTTTATTACCCAGTTAGTGTAAAATAATGAGATACTTGTACTAAAAGTGTTTATTTTTCTCAAACGTGAAATGCTGTAATTGGAGCCATGTCTTGCCTCTACATTTCTTAGTGTGAAACAAGAAAAGTTGCCTGCCCAAGTGATTGTGTGCTCTTGACACCTGTCCACACAAACCTGATGGTCGCTATGTAGGTCTACAGACCCTCTCATTCAACAAGTTTGAGACTATGTTGTAAGATAGCAGCATTATTAGTTGTTAGTAATATGTTTTCCTTTTGTCTTTTCTTTGGGTATTGAAAGGGTTCATGATTGAAGCTGTTGGTGGTTTGGAACAGTTTTGGAATTCGGATGGTTATCTCTGAAATAATTTTTTTTCATTGTATCTTATATATTCATTAAAAAAGCATTTTTTATTATTTTTTTTATTTTTCTAGTTTAAAAAGAGAGGAGGGTAATCCAAAAGTAAATGTGCCCTTATTAGAGTTTTGTTCTAGAGGGGGTCTGCCCATCTGCATTCTACTCCCTAAAAATGAACATCTTGAGTGACTCATGTGGTATCAGCATATAAAATGAAATAATCTCGAGGTGTGCCATCCAGCACCAGCAAGTGTTTCTTTTAACACCTAAAAAAACAACTGCCAAAAGCAACGTCATTATCACTTCCTTTGTTATTGGAACCAGCCTTTTCTCCAAACCTATCAAGTTAATCAAACTAAACCCTATCAGTTAGTACAGGATATTGGATAAAAATTGGATTTCTTGAAGGTTGAAGGTCCTGCTATTTGGATCCGTATGTATGGGTGGCTGAAGGTTGCCTATTTTTGATGCATTTTCTGAAAACCTTTTTTGTGGGAGGGCACTTTTGGTGGTTGTTTTTTTCTATGAGTGACATTTGCAGTAGGATACATAAATCCAATATTTGTTTCTGTTTTAGGCTATATTGTATTTAATGTGGTTAATTTGCTAGCCATGTCAAAGAAAGTGAAATAGAATCTTTATCAATGCATTTATTGTATAATTTAGCCAAATATTATAAGTAGTACAGCTTTGTTGGGTCTGCTGACAAAGGTCTTGTGGTTTGTGGAAATCAGTTTCAATGAACCTCTCATAGTTGACAAAAGTATTAACAGTATTTCTATTACTGTTACTAGAATTACTTTGCCTTATAGTCTTCATTTGTTGATTACTGGAGAAATCCTAAAAGCTTTACCATAGTAAAGTTGATATTTGCAGTTCTTTTGTAATTTGTAAATTCAAAGTGTGCAAAAATTGTAATTAGACTTCTTAACATCATAATTCTTTTCAGCTTTGATTCCTCAAGTTGAATAGGATTATGAAGTTAAGAATTTATCGGTGCTTGATCATATGGATTGATTACCATTGTAGCACTTACTTGAGTATTTTGGAACCAGGGTCTAGAGATCTTGGAATTCCATCCAGAATAGTGTGCAAGGTATAGCCAGTTCTTAGGTGAAACCCTTACCACAGTCTCTTTGCATGCACTAGGTGTTTTTAAGTCTTAGCTTCTGTGTTTATATACATACATATCAGTTTTTAATGTGCTTTTCAAATATTTCTTTTGTTTGACAGCTATTGTGTTTTGAGTCAAGTCATATCTTGTGTCCATTATGTAGTCTTATTACTACTGTAGTTTTTTTTGTCTCGCATCCTAGAAGGGTAGAAGAACACTTCCTCTTATATTCTGGAGGGATGCAAAAGGATTTATTGAAATTGCCGCAGTGATGCGCTTACTTTGGACAAAGAAATAGGCCATAGTGTGACATACCTGCCAAGTATTAACTAACCGTTTGATTGTAGAAGGAATTACTGTTTGCTAAGAACCAGACCAGTTTGTTATTACAGTAAAGATTACAAGCCCATTTTATAATATATTATAGTAAATGCACTAGTGCCATGAATTTGAAGATGTATGTCAAGAATGATAAATAGGTTTAAAGGTTCTCATTTCTCTTGGTCTCTCATTGAGATTGGATTTTAGTGTATGTATTTTGATATGAAGATTAGCTGATGGATT
>NW_028234407.1:18760206-18765206 GCF_977035675.1 Penaeus japonicus
TTGTTTATATATCATAAAATGGCAGTTACACAGGCTACCTCTAAATTTAAGTTTTTAAGAAGTGTGTTCAGTAGGAGTACTAAAAACTGACATTTTCCTCCTAATAGTGAAGAACACATCTTTACAGATTTTAGACAATGTTTATTTGTAGGTTTATTTCCTGCAACATTTTCTCTGGTGCTAGGTACATTTTTTGTTTGCATAGACAGAAAAATAACATCTGTGAAAAGTTTTGCTTTGCAAACTTTTTTGGTGACTTTTCATATCACATAAACTGACAATTACTTATCTGTACAAGTAAATTGTACATCATAATTTCATAGGTTGGCAAAATACTTTTTATTTTGGTTCTGCACCAGTTATTTTTTCTGGCACTATAGTTTGACAAATAGGAAGAGTATTTGTCTCCTCTCAACACTATCATATTCATGGAATCCCATCAATAACCCATTCATGCCGGATGATGTACTGACGCGTTTCGTGGTTTTTGCGTCAGACTCCGGTGACGAGATATTTGGCTACGGCCGGCACTCGGGGTGAGCAAGTGGACAGCCCAGGCTTGTGGTTAGTGCGCCCGAGAATCCCGAGGTGTTAGGCCTATGCGTTCGAAAACCCCAGCATTGTGACCATTCAAAGCCGGAATCGCCCCGGCGTGACTGGGTTAACAGGCATTCATATAAACCCATTACAGACAGGCCTATGTTGCTGATGTGGGGATAACATTCTATTGGTTTGGAGGAACAAGGGAGACTCAAGCATCACCACGCAACCATTTTTCACCAAACTACAGTTCATGTATACACACTAGAGCACTGATTTTTTTTTTTTTTTTTTTTTTGTCACGTTTGGGGACTTATAGCATTGGTATGGGTGTATCATTGTTTAGACAAAAAAATCTTGCATTTTAGTATTTTAGTATCCATAAAGGAGATACACTGTACACCCAGTGTTACATCACTATCACAAATTCATGGAAGAGGTACAAAGCTTGGTGAAACATTTTCTTCATTGTAACAAAGAAAAATCAAATTATTTACAACTATATACACTACTCCACCTCACTCCTAGTGCCAATTGGAAAATCACCCAAACTAACAGTGGCACCTTGCATGCCTCACATATGGTAAAAAAATGCTCATGACATTGTGTTGCTCCCATCCGCAATGGGTTAAAGAAACCCAATGCCAATATGAGATGATTCTTGAAGACCTAATTCCTGTGCTTACTTTGCCTGGTTGCCATACTCCTGCAAATCACTTTGCTATATAAAGCTTTAAAGGTTGCTGATGAGTGACATAACAAATAGACAGTGCAAGCACAAGAGCATGTACCCATTCCTGGTACATGGGCCAATGCCCCACTCCACCCGAGTCAAACCTGGGTTGGGCTGTAGTAAACAGGAAGACCATACTGGGTGACCCTACTAATTCTAGGCTAGTAAATTTGTCATTTCTTGAGATGGGCACGAATGCAGGTAATGTGCAAACTGGGTAAAAGTTAAACTTTGACAGAAGCTTTATATATATATGCTGATACTCAGATGATCCTTTGACTTCAGACCAACATGAAGTGACAAGTGGAGAATGTACATTCACTTTTTATAATTTTCACTTGATTGGTAGCAGTTATGTGCTTTTGAATAATTGAAACTTTTTAGTGAAATGACATGGAATAATGGCAGAGAGAGATGTCTCAATTTGCACCTTAGCATATCGCAACATCCATGGAAATATCCCCCCCTTAACACAAAAAAAGATATATATTGCAATACATTACTAATGTACAAGTTATCAGAATAATGTAGGTGCAATGAAAAAAATAAAGATACCATGATCAAGGATGACATTGAGTAACATTTCATGGTAACCTTTATAATCTCTGATATTTGTAGTGCCACAAGAAAAAATTACATGAAAAAAAATTCTGGTAAAAGCATGTGTAGAAATAAATTGTATGAAGGGTCAGAATGACAGCAGTATTTAAGACTGATCTTAACCCTCTCTGGACGGGTGGTACAGTACTGTACCGCTCATTCAAAAGCCCAGTGGCCGGGCGGCACAGTATTGTGCCAGCCATTCAATTGATTTAGGCCTAATAATTTGGACGCCCCGGCATTGTGACTTTCAAGGCTAGAATGCCCCCGTCGTGGATGGGTTAACTAATTGATATTACAACCTGCTACATTTAATCTGAAAATATTTTCTACACCATTCTTTTTTTGGAGGGATGACTCCAGACACTACAAGAGATATCTTCAGACATGGGGTGACCTTGGACATTTACCATGTTCCTTGAAAAGTACTGAAAACCATTTTTTATATACTTCAACAAGCATTTACAGACTGCTGAACAACTTTGCTAAGACTGGAAATGCTGTTTGAAGATGTTCATTTTAATCTTAAATAAGAGCACCCAAATGACTACATTCATCTTGAATCAAGCAAATACATAGGCTAGAGAAATATCACAATATGATTGAAATTTATTGATAACATTATATACACAAAGCACAATGTTATATTTCACTTAGGAAATTTTTTGTCCTATAAATGAAAAGATCAGTTTTCCTACATATCTGAAGATAAAACTAAACCAAGGATGAGTTGTTTCTAGTTCTATGTTACAGATTTATTGATATTGAGACCAACAAACATTTCCCTTTTCTCTCAACTCATATAGGAGAGAATCCATTTTCAGTAGTTCTGATTTTTCCTGACTGAGGGGCAATTTGTGCCATTTTTTTAATCAAAAGCTCTCCTATATTCGAAACTATTTACTGGGCACTGCTCTAAATACTTACAAAGAATCTTGTATGTTGAAATACAATAGTTTAATGTGAGACAAATAAATGAAATGTATCTGTACTAGATAATTCTTGATTAAGAATAAAATGAGTTAATTCTGTACAACTCGAGAAGTAAAACAAAAGGAAAGCTTATACTTTACATCTACAATTCTTAATGCCAGAAAACATTAGCTAGACTTGGATGAAGATGCAAATAAAAATTAAAGAAAGCAGTTGTCATCTATCGGAAAAAAGGAGTTAAAAAAGAAAAAAAGTTGAGCTTTGGTCAATAAGGCTGTGCTTCCACAGATGCAATAATGTAATTGTGGCTGTTGCATTAGCAGTATTGATTATTATCCTGGAGTCATTTCTATTGAGTTGACATTAAACTCCTGAAAATCATTTGTATGGTTCCAGGTAGGCTCAAGGCTCAGCATTAGCCATAGGACCTAATATACTCATTTTTTTGTTGTTTTTTAAATGGATACAGTATTTTCACATAATATGCACACTGGGTAAAGGTTATACTTTGACAGTAGCTTTATATGTATATGCTGAAGGGAGGAAAAAGAATTTGCAAATGTTTTCTACAGTCCCTTTAGGGTTCCCCTTTGGTTACATACATGTTCAAGGAACAGTGGGGACAGGTGTATCTATTCACTGTACGAGTTCAGTAGAGGACGAATTCTTAGACATTTCATGAGGGCGAGCAAATATGAAAGCACTGTTTTCCTCCAGCTTCTTTGGCAATATCAATGCCTGTCTTCCTAAGTGATGCATGTTACACTTGCTGCTGCAGAGAAGCACTTCAACATTTTTTACCTCCAAAAAATGCAGAATCCTGGCCTTGCCACTACACACAAACGGTGTGCTCTACAACACTGGCTTTTATGGTGACAGTAATTAAAAAATAAAGATGACTTTACTACGAAAGGAAAAAGCACCAAATAACTCAAATGAAAGATTCAGAAGGCAAAACTGTTATCAAATATTAAAGATATACAAAGTCTACCTTTCCACAAATATAAGGAGGTTCTTATAAAGTGAGGAGTGTTCGCTCTATCATCATTAAATGACATACTCAAGCTTTTCAGCTCACACGCACTGTACACGCAATCCTACTCATCTCTCACTGTGTGCCCATTTTTTGCATGCGCAGGACGTATAGGTATATACTGACCCAGGAGTCTCCTGTTTCATATCTTGATAGCATACACACTTGAAATCACACTACAGTATACACAAAACTCTTACATAATTTATCTATGCCAAAAAATACTTATATGAGTTGTTTAAAAGTAAACACTAGCACACAAATTTGCTGAAACAAAATACAGTACACATTCAGAAGTTTAGGCTTTTGTGTATGTCTGGGAAATTTCATATTAGATATCTGCACTGAAGCTGAAGCCATGAATTGAAGAGTAAGACAGCTATCCAGATATGCACAAGATAGGGGAGGAGGGAAGGGGGCGAGACACACCACAACACACATCTATCACTTTGAAAGGTTCTTACCAGAAACAACAAACATTTTATGCAACTTGAATGATAATAGTAATAAGGCTCACAGAATTTGCAAAGGCAGAAACACAAAAGTAATATTATTAAACTATAATGGCTGCGGCACTGAAAGTAGCCAGATAGTAAAGCCAAGCCTGAACAGGGCAGCCAAAACGCTGCTTGGCCACATTGCAGGAGCTTCCAGGCTCTTGATTGCTTGCCAGCACCTCTACAGCACACTACACCTGACTGCTCCATCCAGTGCAGAAAAGATTGGTGCACATAACAGCTGCTTACATTGAGCTAACTACAAAAATGAATAGGATAGATTCTGAAGTGATCTTTTTTTTAATCTATTTTATTTGACAAGTTATTTCACAATTACCTGCAAGGTTGAAACACCAATTATCTTTGGTTTTGCAGCATTTCCATTTTATCTTTATATATCGTGAAACCACATCTAAACTTGCTTAATGAGCTAGCTCATCAGATTGTGACACGAGCAGGGTAAGTGTAGGTGTATTAAGGGCAGGCAGGTGTGGTGTAGAGCAGGATGTGTGACAACTACTGGTCCCTAGCCTCACTGCAAGGCTAGCGGCCAAGCCCTACGGCCATGTCCTGCATGCCCTACGTATCCTTTTTCATTTCTTCACCATCATCCTCATCCTGAAATCATAAAATATATAAATTCAGTATTTCGTAAGTAAAAAAA
>NW_028234407.1:18785206-18790206 GCF_977035675.1 Penaeus japonicus
TTCAGTCGACACCTCTTGGTTTGTAAAACGTTTTGTTGCAGCTGGCCGTAAGCAGGAGACCAGTGTTTGAGTCAAGGGTATCAATATATTTGGTGTGATCAGTGTTTGGTGTTTGATAAGGTTTAGGATTATAGACCTCTCATTGCCCTGCCTAATGCAAGTTTCAAGTCAAAATTACTGAATCATGAAGATTTCTTATCGCAAGGGACCTAAACAGAGTGCAGGTGAAAAGTGAAGTGGAAGAACAAGAGAATCACACAAAGCCTATCTTCAGAAGGGCAGTTGCCTGTGATAGATTGGGTAAGGGTAACGTCGATGAGCACGGAAATCCTTGTAGTTCGTTTAACTAAATTAGTGAACCTCTCAGTTAATTGAAGCTATACTGGTTGTTGGCAAAGCTTCCCTTCGACCTTGGCTTTCCTCGTGTGGCGCTTGAGTCCCGTTGCTCTCGTTCCTCTGCCTGGTGTTTAGAATAATCTTTTTTCCTTACTTGTATAGTTGAATTTGTGTGTGTGTGTGTTTTCTACGTTGAATATATATATATATATATATATATATATATATATATATATATATATATATATACATATATACACACACACACACATATGTATATACTTCTTATAGTTATTCTGTTGTTGTTGTTTTTTTTGGAAAATAACAGACTGTATTCGGCATGGTTTTATTTGAAGGACTTGATGATACAAAATCACTGACATGGAAATGCATTTTCTAAATACATGTACATCTGTCGTGTACTAAAGAATGGTTAATCAAGCAGAGAATTCACACAATTAGGATTTAATATGATGTATCGTCTCATGGCATACACAGTAAATTCCTTGATTAGCAACTGCTATAGTTTCTTCTCAAATTCAATATACATAATCAGAGTGATGATAATAGGCACTGTATAAGTTATTTCCCGATTTCGATATACTAAAGGCACCTTTTACATGTCACAGTCTCCTTTTTCGCGACGTCATAATGCGTCGATGAAGATGTGGTGTTGAAATTTTACGCTAGAGTAGTACCTATTAGGATTCGTAACATTAATAATTGGTTAATGGCGACTCTATGACTCACCAAAAAAAACTATACAAAAAATACATATATCGATCATTGAGACCCTCTGTGTGGACTCTATTAAAAACACAAGACTCATGTAATCAAAAGTCATTTAACTTCATAGCCTCTTGAAGTGACACAGTTTACAATATGGACTGTGTTAATTCTCGTTCGGATATTCGCATTAATATAACCTACTCGTAAGATTCGATACTTATTCATTTAGCAAATTCTTCTAGGTCGAAGTTCTCGTCATCTGTCACTCACTCTGTCTGTCAAACCCTTTAGCTTAAGGACGCAAGGTTGAAGAAGCAAATGGGTTCATACCTATCATGTATTTATATAAATCCATATATTAAGATGCATGACACATCACATTTGGCATATATCATGTTATCATGACTATGGCATCGTTTAAATAATTCACTGACTTACATTTTTAAGTGCATGTCGATAATCATATATATCATCGCCATATATAAATGTATATATAACTACGACCAGTATAACACAAGGAAACATTAAGGAAGCACATCAAATCATCAAGTGATTCTTAGTTAAAAAAAGTTAATTACAAAATAATGTACAAAATAGAAGATTATTAATTGTAAAGCTACGGAAGGCAAATATAGCTATCGTATAAGACAATTTTATCATGTACAACCATCACTGACTTCAGTTCGAGAAATTGAGGCTCTGAATTATCTCCTTAAGATGGGGATACATAAGGGTCATATCTATGGCGATGAAAGAGAAAGCGGCTACAAAATCTAATGTGAAAACATATATCTTTGGGATAAAACTGATTTTCAAAAAACAAAAATGGTGGACATGCAATTAGGTAAACGCACAAAGATCGCATCATGAAATAAATTATGAAACTCCTCATATATAAAGTACACTGTAATCAATTAAGGCAAGATTATATATCCCCGCCCTCTCGTAGACATTTCAGGCTCTAGTCAGAGATTGGAGAAATATAGGGTTGAACCTAAATTCTCTCTGATATCAAAAATGATGTAAGCGTACACAAAACGCCCAGTGCGGTACAGGACTGTAACCTGCCCGTCTAAAGCTAAAAAGAAAGTCTGTTGCTGCCCCTCTCTGAGTGGACTGCGAAACAGCGAGGGTTTCGCTTCGGCCACGAGGACGAAATGACGCCCTTCATCGTGGACAGTCGCGGGCAGGAGCGCTCCATCGCTTAAACCTTTTCGTGAATTTATGGCACATTGCAGTTCACAGTACACACTCTTGCACGTCAATCGCCGCCTCTCTTGTCTCTTATCTCACTCTTAGGGACAGACCAGAACCGGCTCTGTTGTGTTGTTGAGGCTCACCCCAACCTCCCGGCCGAGAGGTCAGGAGAGCTCCAGACCTCAACGTGAGGTTCTCCAAAGGGGATCCATCGTTCTCGACTCGCAGGGAGGGATGGGAAGGAGGGAGTCAATCATGAGGTGTTGTAGAGGCCACCAACAGATACTGATAATAAATAAAATGGAGTGTAATGATTTTAGAACATAATCGAATGACTTTTGGGGAAGTTGCAAAACGTATGTATTTTTTCTTGGTCCCCTTTTCCTGCATTTGCATAATTAGGATCATCCAATCACTGGTCAAACTAGTAGATCACTCTGCTCTGAGAGGTCTCTTGTCTGGGGGTGAGGACTCAGCTTCCCTTCAGCGCCGGCCACGACTCCTCAGCGGCTGTTCC
The DNA here is from genome assembly GCF_977035675.1 of Penaeus japonicus. Taxonomy (NCBI): domain Eukaryota; kingdom Metazoa; phylum Arthropoda; class Malacostraca; order Decapoda; family Penaeidae; genus Penaeus; species Penaeus japonicus. The sequence continues at coordinate 18,787,986 of NW_028234407.1, forward strand.
AGTCCCTGACGGGGATTAGAACGGCGCCGTCGCGAGTGATATTGGAAGTCACTTTGCCGCCGGACTTCCCTCCAATGGTGTCCTCTTGGTCCCTCCATCTCTGTGACGGCGACTGGTACTCGTCCGAGCCACGGCGTGTCCACGAGTTTGGTGCTGAGGACGACTGGTCGTTGCGGCCGCGGAAGGACGGCGAGTAAAGGAGTGATCCTCCCGCAGCTTTCAGATTGAATCTTGGGCGGTTTAGCGAGCTTGTCCCATCATTAGCATTATTCAGCATGGCATTGCGGTGGTACTGGGAGCTGAGGCTGTTCCTCTGGTTGGTATTGTTATTGTTGTTTCCGTTGGAGTACTGGTCTCGGTAGTTGGAATGATTGTTATCATTTGAACTGTTGAAACTCTCCCGGTGTCTGCCCAAACTACTAAACCGGTTATTGTTATCGTGTGAGAGGGACGGTGTGCGCTTCAAAGAGCCGTTTTCCCCGCGACCAAACGTGAAAATCCTGGGTGCTGAGGAGGCAGGGGGGGAGGTGGCTGAAGGGGAAGTGAGGGGGGACCCCGGAGGCCGGATCAGTTGCGGAGGAGATTCTGGAGGATTAGGGGAGTTGCGAGTTCTGTTTGAATTGTCATTGCTTTGCCTGCCGTTGTCCTCGCCGTGTATGAAGTGGTACAGTTCTGGGGCAGAGGTGAGAAGGCCCTTCATAAACCTGTCACGCTTTTCGTCGTCGCGGTTGTTAACGCTACCATTAGTTGTAGTTGTATCATTTCTGTTGCTGTTTCTATCATATTCAGGAGTGTAACGGGAACCGTTTGACCACTGACGCCGCTCAGATGGGGGCGGTGAGGTGACCCTCTCGTGCTCCCCACTTTGGTGATCCTCGTCCGTGCGCCGCGTGGAGTTTGAGCGGGCAATGGTGGCGATGAGATTGGGGCTGCGCAAGTATGGTGTAGACTTGTACATTGAGGATGTGCGTTGCTGGCTGCTCAGAGTACTGGAGGGGAAGCTGGTCCCTACATTGGGGGAAGGTCTCACAGTCGAAAGTGCTGCTGGTTTCACATTCAGGCTGTGGCTTCTGGACACATGTCTAGAATTCCTTGAGGAAGAGAAGTTCTCCTGTGGCTCTGGCTGGATGGGACTCTTGGGGGAGGACATACCTGCCAGGGATACATTTACCATTGACCCGCCGTGGGCTCTTCTTAAGTTGGAGGACGTTCCGGAGCTGAGACGACTCCTGCTGGTGGTGTTGTCGCTCCCGAAAATATAAGTTTTGCTGGGCGATGATGTGCCATTGACAAGTTTCTTCGGAAGTGTTCTTGTTTCGGGCTCTTTGGTTTGGTCACTGTAATTGCGGGGGCGGCGGCGGGGATCCACAGTGTTGGTCCAGGAGCTTCGAGGTGTTGTGTTCTCCATCCCACTGCTCAACTCATCCATACTACGGTAGTGCCAAGACCGATTTTGCAGACTCTTTTGACTGGAGGTCCGTTCAACACTATTGTGGTGGTTATTAATACCAGGAGCAGGAACAACAACCACTGGGGTAATGGTCTTCTCTGTGCGAAATCTGCGCTCCACTTTGGGGGAAGACTTATTGTCCTTGGTGGTTCTTGTATATGACATGGTGGTTGTGGAAGTGGAGTTTGCTGGCGTTCTCACACGGTTTGACTCGGAAGTGCTGGATGAAGAGTCTTGGCCAAAGTAATATGTCTTGGGCTTGTTCTTCCGCTTGGTGCGGGGTGGTGGTACAGGCGATGGCCCAGTCTGTGTGGCCGAGTCTCTAGCGTCTGTCTGCGAGGAAAATTCCTTCTTCCTGGATGATCTGGATGACCTAGCAGGCGCTGTGTTGTAATGTGCATTGTTGGTCTGTGAAGCAGATGACACTCGCTGGCGAGGTGGAGGTGGAGGGGTCACTTCTCGCCTGGGCTCAGGAGAGGGGTCACGCGGAGGCGGCCAGCGCTTGCTGGGCTTGTGTCCCACGGCGTCCAGCTGTTCTTCACTGCGGTACTCCTTCATCCTCGACTCCAAAGGTCTAGATGAATGTGACACTGCACTGTTATCGAGCCAGGATTTGGTGGTCACATTGAAGGACTGTGACCTACCCACGTTGGTAACTTGTGGGGGAGGTGTTGATGGCAATGGTGGAGGGGGGCTGTCAGGAGGGGACTGGCGTGAATTCCTGCTTGGTGTGGAGAAGATGCGAGATTGCATAAACCCACCAGGGCTACC
>NW_028234407.1:18811734-18814234 GCF_977035675.1 Penaeus japonicus
AAATCGCAAACAAATATACCTACTGCAATGATAACCACTGAAGACAGACATTGGCAGGATAATTCCATTCATATCAATTATCCTTTTCGGTACTCACTCTTTGATTATTACGTTTAAGCTTCGCATGACCATCTTGGGGATATCGGTAATCTTATGAATCTATCTGATATACAGCAAATTGATCTCGACATAAAAACAAACTAGAATATAACCTTTCACACAGAAATCGACAACCCTGTAAACATCCCCGGAGAAATTTCCGGCCGGAAGTGGCAATTACGTCTGATACAAAGGCATTTACAATAACAAGAAATTAGCCTAACAATCCCCCTTTATCCAATGTGCGACTTCCTGAAGAGAAACAAGGCTGGGTCAAGGCGATGGAGCTGCTGTAAGTACGATGAAGTATTTTGCGGATCAATTAATACCTTGAATAACCCATAACGAGTGACACAGCGCATGCCTAAGATGAGTGGCTCAAGGTGTCGGCTGATGGTATGCTGATTTAAGGTAATTCTTGTTTTCATTTGTTCAAGGCGAGTGGTATAGATGGCCAAGCGTCCGTGGGTTGTATTACAAGTCGATGGCTGTTTGCTTTCGTCACGTTACCCTTGAGTTGAGGTGAATTTGTCGCTTATGGACGAAGTTGATATAATTCCTTCACGTCTCGATTTTTTCAGTGTCATTTCATGATCATTTTATCGACAGCGCGTTTCTACTTATCAGACTTTCAACTCTCTCTCCACTTCTCTCTTTTTCTCCCTTTATCTTTCATTCTCTTTAGCACTGAATCCGGGGCGCTTTTCTAGTCTAGTCGTCCTGCAGCGGCGGGTGCAATATGACAAAGGCACGTTTTTGCAGCGATTTGCATATCATGACGCCCATCGTCCTGTCACCATTAGTCAGCGTCATCACCCGCCGACAGCGCATCTCCTCTCGGGGCGGGGAGCCTACGTCAACATGCCATCAATCTGTCAACATCAGTCCCGGGAGGTCGCCACGATCCCCGCAATGGGTCGTTCCCTTTGAAAAACTGCGTCCGCTCTCTGCCTTCAATTCACTGCCATCGTCGATATCGTTTCAGCAGCTATTGTTGGTGGCCCAGCAGTCTGGTTACCGCGGAGATTATTTTCTTGCGTTTACGGAAAGGGTCAAGGACGGTACGCCCAGCGACGTCTTTATATATAACAACGCTTTGTTCTGGGGTTGCCGAGGTCATGTGGGCAGAGATGCGGTGGCAGGCGGAGCGGGGGGGTGGGGGGTATCTTGGGGTGAGTTCGGCGTCTTCATTGGTGTTGATAAACGTTGCGGTAACCGTAGCTGCAGTGCCAATATCATAGCCGCAGCTTTTGTGGCCAACAGAACGGTTACTTAAAGCGGTAAAAATAGTATAGAAATTCGGAATTCCATTGTTCATCAACTCCTGTTGTCTGACAACATTTTTGTATCCCTAAAGAAAAATATAAAGCTGCATTACCGTGCTAATATTTGCACTAGTTTTTTCCCTATCATATTCATCATCATATTTACTCGAGTGACAACAATATGATTTTACAAAGATAAGTATGATGTTTGGTACCGCAATTTTGTGGTACGGAAATGCCTTTGGTTCCGTGGATCCCAGATTTAGAAGGTTAAGCCTGTAGTGGTAGTTTCAGCGCTACTCTTTATAATATGAGGTAGTACGACGGATTTAGAAGCAGCGGGATTCCAGGAAAATCAAATAGATACGCAAGACGGAACGAAACAGGGCATTTCATGGAACTTGTTTGCACAAAATTATACATACGAGTCAGCGGAATTCAAAGCTGTATTAAAAGAATTTCAACTCCAACTTATTTCTCAGCGAGAAATAAGTCAAGTTGGAAACAAACTCTACCTCACTCTTCTCCCATTCTTACCATGACAGAAAAAGGGAAGGCAAAATGAAAAAAGTTGTGCGACATGATCTTTACGTGAGTCACATCACTCGACTGCTCGACTGCAGCATGAAGGAGCTGCCTCGAAGTCAGTTTCTCTGCTTGGCTCAGCCCTGTTAAGCCTAGCGATTCGCCGTTCAGGAAAGCCTTGATCCCAAAGGTCAAGTGACACATAATATCGACGTAGTAAATGCAGTATCACTATCGGTATTTTTTTCTTTTACTAGAGAGTGTAATTGCGCATTCTTGGTAGCATTCCGAAATACCTAATAAAATGGAAAATCGATGGTTACACAAAAATGTAGTCTCAAATCAACAAATGCAAATGAGAAGTTTATAGTGGCACCGTTAGTAATTAGATAGATAAAAAATGATAAAACTGCAGTTTATCATTACAAAAGTAGCGTGCTCAAGCAGTAACGTGGCAAAATCATTTTTGTACTATTTAGTAGAGGTAGAGAGAGCGAGCGAGCGAGCGAGAGAGAGAGAGAGAGAGAGAGAGAGAGAGAGAGAGAGAGAGAGAGAGAGAGAGAGAGAGAGAGAGAGAGAGAGAGAGAGAGAGAGAGAGAGAGAGAGAGAGA
>NW_028234407.1:18826734-18831734 GCF_977035675.1 Penaeus japonicus
TTTGTTCTTTCCTTCTTTTTTAATTGTAAGGGATTGTTACAATACGTTTGTTTCTTTTCAGGGTCAGGTGATATTTCGTTAATCTGTTTACTTTTTGCCAAATTGTTTTAATTGTTTCTATTGTTCACAAGAAGGCTATGCCGTATATGCATTACATAGTAACAAAATTAATCTCTCCATCTTCTTATTCCATCTTTCGTCTTCTTTGCCTCTCTCTCATGGTACTAAATTACCCCCGTCATTCTTTGCTTTCTCGTTCTTGTGTATTTGTGCATGAGTGTGTGACTGGTATGTTTTTCTCACATAGTTTTACGATCTTTCTTTAATAATCGGTGTATTTTTTCTAATTTTTCAGATATAAAAAAATGCAGTTTTAATACTTAATACATATCTTCGGTATACCAATAGTAACAATCTCTCTATTTTTATACCTCCATCTCTAACCTTCTTTATATCTATTTATCACAATTATCTCTATTCTCTCTGTGAGTCCTCACTTTCTTTCTCTCAGTTTTTCCCTTTGCTCCTCCTGCCCCCCCCCCCCTACATTCTATTCATCTCCCACTCAGCACATCCAGCAAGAAGCAGCATCAGCAGACAAGCAATACTTCCCATCAGACTCTTATTGCAATGAGCCCTCCTTCCTTCCTTCGACCTCTGCCTCGCCGGGTCATAACGACGCCTTTCACCGGGCTCTCGGCTCCTCCTCCTCCTCTTCTTCCTCCTCCATCGCATGCTATTACTTACCCTGCTCCTCTCGTAGCCTTTTATTCTGATATCTACAGTTGCCCGTCTTTTAGCCACGTTTATGAAACTAGATGCTGTGTTAGATTACTTGGCTATGTTGTTAACTCTTCTATAGAAAACCTAATGCTAATGCTTATTACAGTCTATCCGCACAGGCGCGGACGTGGTGATAAAGAGACACACCACAGTAAATTATCTTTATGTATACTTATGATAGAGTCCAGCGATCTTGTATATGTTTAAATACCCATAGACATAAATTCATACGTATGTGTGTGTATATATATATATATATATATATATATATATATATATATATATATATATATACATATATACATATGTGTGTGTGTGTACACACATACACACACACGCGCGCGCGCGCATAGAAGGCTTAGTTAGAACCGACATGTGTATGTGTCCGTAAAATACACCAGCCAGGTCACAGAAACCCACCATAAGTAAACATGAAAACTAATTTCCAGTGAAGTCTCGCTTTACCACCACGTCCGCACACGAAGCGCCGAACACCTGCCCCCTACCCAGCCTAGCCCATCTTCTCCACCGCTCGTGCGCAAAAGGCTACACGCATCTACATTCCCTACGAGTCCCCAGTGTTCACCTTGGCTAACCACGTGTCCCCTCCCTGGCACAGGTGTTCATTTCTCGTATTCAGACCCCGCAGGTGAGTCTCGGGGCACCTTACATGGGGGTTGTTGCCTTTCCCTCCTCCTTTGTGGGACATCAGCCGCTACTGCCCCTTCACTGCCCCGCTCTTTCGAGTCGCTGGTGTTACTGTGGGGGATTCTGCGTGTATGAATCTTTGACTTTAGTTAGATACAGAACGAGATGGACAAGAAAGTGGGGGCTTGAATATTTAAAAAGATTTAATCATGAGTATTAACCATTGCCAAGTAGCACGCACTTATAATTATCCACTGTATTTCAGTGTTGATTTAGAGATCTAGGCGTTAGGTACGTATCTATCTATCCAATGCTTTTTGAGAGAAGAGGGTATAGTTTGATGGACAGATAGATATATAGACGAACAGACAGCCAGATATACAGACAAACAGGCAGATAGAGAGTAGTTGTGATTGTGTGTCTGATGGTTGTGCAAAACAAAGCTTAATTGAAAATACTCGAATATCTTAAGGCCACATTTTATAATTTTTAGGCTATCTAGCCTATTAAGTTTATGGAAATTCTAATTCTATATCTCTCTTGTCTTGCCATGACCTCCCTCGCATGGAAACTCAACAGACAACAGTCCTCCTCTGTCCTCGATAGACGCAAGGCTTTTTCGCTCTTACTGACATTACATCGCTGAACACTTAACGAGGGCTAAACATTTCAAAAGGTATCGGTCACTGCATCAACCGAAGGGCAAATCAAGATGGCTATTTCGTTCCACCCTCCCTTATCCACTCACCCTTCCACTTTTAAGATGGTGGAAACTCTCTCCCTTGCTCCTCTCTGACTCAACACTATTCGCTTCTAACCTCAACCCTCACCCCGGCGCTCAAATAGCCACCTGTTTCACCTTGTTATCTGCCATCTATGCAACTCTCACTCTGCGTTTTTTTTTTCTTCTTGTTCTTGTTTCAATGCGTAGAAACCTCAGTGGTTCGTTCTTGCATACAAACGCGCCGTCAGATAGACTGGGACGAAGGCAGGGCGGGGGGGGGGGGGCACAAGCACATTCACACAGACGGACAAATACTCGCTCCCACACTTGCAAAACAGATATACAGACTTATCACACGCACACATCTCTTATCTTCGCATACCCGTTCCTTTATCAAGCCACAAACGTACCCGACAGAGCGATCGGGTATCGGGAAGGTCGAGTATCCGGTCTGGGAATAACGGAAACATTATGAATTGTCGGTAAAAAAAAGGAAAAAAAGGATCGACTTAACTTTCACCCGCAACGGCACTTTATCCGTGACAGACAGGGGTATGGGCGATGACATGCGCCTGCCTTTCTGTGCATGACTCTCGTTTGTCGCTTTTTCATACTGCATGGTGCCCCATATTCTACATCTGCACAACGAGTGGAATATCATCGTTCAGCCAATGAATCGATTTGGCTGCCCCCATTACAGTTCATTCTAGGCTGGAAAAGACACCGGCTGAACCACACATTACGGCCAATCAGGTGTGCTGCTCCAATCTCATTCCCAGTCACTCGCGATGAATAAGCGCATCGAACACCGGTGGTTAAGCCAGTTGCACTTATCACTTGTGCCGTATCATCCAAGCGTGCACCTGTTGAAGGGTGTGATGCCTTCCGGCCGCTCTTGCAATCATACGAGTTAGTCACCTCCTCTCATACAACGGCACCGATAGACTGGTTTACCGATCGCGCTCACCGTGTTAGCAACCCCCCCCCCCTTCTTCCCCCTTGTGTTCACCGTCTAAGAAGCCCCCTTTCCTCCTCCTCTTAATTCTTTCCCTTCCATCTCCTCTTCCCCTCTTTCCTCCACCTCCCCCTCTCTCCTTCCGCCTTCCTTCACCTCACCTCCCATTCCTCCTCCCTCCGTCTCTCCTTTTCCTCTCCCCTTCCCTTATCTCTTCTTCCTTTCCTCTCCCTTTTCCCCATCCTACCCCACCCTCCCCTTCCCCCTCCCTCCTCGCTAACCTCATCCCCTGGGTCACTGAACGAGAATGAATCGAAAGGCGAACGAACACCTGCTGATTCAGAACGCGCCAAAAATAGGCTGGTCACTTTATCCACTCTTGGCTCGGTTCGCTCCAGGTCATCAGTGTGGACAAATGTGACATGACCTGGGCAGAGAGGAGGTCAAAAGAGATTGAATATTGTTGCTCTTGACTCAATTTCTTCGCGTCGTCTGCTGTCGTAGAATGGTATTACATATAGTATTGCGTTTAATGATATGTAATCATTTTGTTATAAAAACGATTTATACTAAAGTCTCGATTATCGTCGTTAACTTTCCCCATACCTGGTTAATAAAAGATTATAGTCATACGCCATAACTATGGTTGTTTTAATGATAGCGGCAAAAAACTGATCGTGAAAATTCTGATGGTATGAACAAGATTTGAAAGATGATGATAATATAAGTGATTTTTACAAAGATAATGACGATGATAATGATTATAATGATGATGACGATAAGGATGATGATGATGTTAGTGATAATGACAATGACGATGACAGTAATGATAATGATAATAGTAATACTATTAGTAAATAACAATAATGATAATATGATAATAATAATAATAATGATAATAATAAAGATATTTATAACAATAATGATGATGATGATGATGATGATGATAATAATGATAATAATCCTCCAAAGTTGCGGGACAAAGAGTCGCTTCCCATAGTGCTTCCTCCCCCCACATGACGGTCGTTTTTGGTCACATTAATGTCCAACTTGACTAAATAATTACACGACTGCCGTCCTGGCTCGGTGTTGTAAGCAGGCGTTCGTCGAGTCGTAGAAGTGCCAACAGGGGACCAGCATCATCACAACGTGCATTGCTATGCATCTTGCATACTCGTACCCCCACTTCGCCATTGTCTCATGATCAGAAGGAAGTCATCTCTTGGCCATGAACTAGAAACTTCTCTCTCGCCGTACGACATCTGCAATGCAGATGGACCACGCTGCCAGACGAACGAGGGGAAGATCTTCCCTTCGCTCATAGCGATACTACGAAGGAAAAGTAGGTCGGAATAACAAGAACCAAGCTTTTTGTGTAATTTCCTATTCTGCTTTAATATCTGTCCCTCTCCACTGTACTTTTGTTATTGATAACATTTCCTCTAACACCAGCATTCTCGTTTCTGCAATATAAACGTGACAGGCAAATGTGAGCAACAAAAACACAAACAACATTTTACTACAATATCCGAGACTACAAGAACGACAGAGAATTTCCCACGCTCACCTCCTCGTTCGTGTAAGCAGTTATAAATCCGACGTGATGATGGTTACACGCGGTTCATGTTTTTAATAGTCCAAAAGTACGCTTACTTTGGAAAGCAAAAATATTCACTTTAATAAAAGCGGACCCGAACCACTTAATAAAGGTTGTAGAACTTAAAACATGGAAGGTAAACACGGACATTGCTGCATGACTGCACAACTCTGAACGATAAACTCATGCATGTTTTTATTCCCTGTTTCCTAAATTCCATACGTTTGTTGACCCAAGATATACGGTCAGATATACTACTGTATGACGTTAGAAACCAATTAGGATTATTAGAA
>NW_028234407.1:18846734-18849234 GCF_977035675.1 Penaeus japonicus
AAACAGGACAATCCCAAGTAAACATGAACACACACATTCCAGGTAAACAACGTTGCGTGCTGATAACATTGCATACGTTGATTACCGCGATATGTGACGAGGCCGCAGATATATGCGAATCACGTCACATGTTGACGGCAAAGCGCTATCCATTGCCTAAAGCTTTTTCTCACCGAGAGAGGGTGAAGGAGGGACACGGTGATCGAGAGAAATTCTCACGCGAGGAAAGTGTCCCTGAGAGCCTTGCCTGTGCCTCAGGGGTTCACCCGGGGGAGGGGGACACAAACTCTGGTATGACTTTCGCTGAGGGAGGTGTAATACACACAGAAACAGTAACACTAATACGAATAGCCTTGGTGTCGATCATGACGTGCGAACAATTCACTCACAAACTTAGATGTTTGAAAAATATCATTATATATGTAAAGAATCTTATCTTTTTTGTATAGTCTAATACTCATACTCGAGTTAGCATGATATCCTATGATACTGTTTTTTTATAGTTAATAGGGGTTCTTTACAAGCATTACAGCGCCACGAAAGAGAGTTGCCACGTTTGGCTGCCTTAAGAATCCAGTATTAAAGTGTAAAATAGTAATAAAGTGGATAGCAGTCGTCCGTTGGCTTCAACAAGAGTCAGGACGTAGCAATAAGGTAATCATGATTATCCGGGGCCTCATCCTTCACCACGCGCGCACATTGACGCGTGGCGACGAGCGCGACAGCGTGGCGACGCGACGTGAGGGACTTCGTCATTAGAACAACCACCAGCAGGAGACTCGAGACTCGACGTCATTCGTATTATGGTCAGTTTGATCTCAAAAGGCAGAGACGTTAAGGATGGTGATGGCATTGCTAATGGCATTACTGAATGATGTTTGCAAATGTCATTACCGTACTCCAACACAGGCCAAAAAAACTAAGGCAAACGATCCGTCCCTTTGTTTACACAATCCCCTACCGAAATCTAAATCTATCCTGGTTTGTTTTCATCTGCAATGTCTGTCTTTTATCTTTTGCGATAGTTAATGTCCCATGATTATTTAGTACTGTCGCCCGGCCGATAAAAAATGAATGATAACCCTGTTATGATGTAAATAATATTGTTGACCCGCTACTATGTTTATCAAGGTGCTTAAGTGTCTGCGGTGTGGGTCAGCAGTGAAAGCTTGCTCCGCATGAATATGTGGTTGAATACCATTTTCTAAAAATATCACGCTATGAAATTCAATCCTAGAATAGAAGAAACAATAACATTTAAGTACCTTAATAGCAGAGGGTCAACCATGTTTCTTCCATTTAGCTTAAAGAATCCTAACAGGGTTATGATTCCTGCTTTCAGGGCGACCATGAAAATATGAGACCGTGAACTGGACCGGCCGGGCGACGGTGCTGAATAATCCTGGGTCATTAACTTGCTTACTTCTAATATGCGTTGGGTACGGGTTCAGTCTATAACGTATTATTATTATTATTTCAATAGTAATAATAACACTGATGATAATAAAGATGAAAAAATATCACTCTTATTATTATCATCATTACCATTGTCCTTTGAATCACAATTATTATTTAAACATAAATTGCGTAATGAGAAAATCCAAGCAGATGTTTAAAAGGCTCCTTGTGCTCTCGAGTCACGACGGCGAGAACTCCTCCGGGTCGCTGTCTTCAAGACGAGTGAGTATTCGTGTCACGATCTCTTGAATCAGTAAAATAAATGACCCAGCGTCTCGGACAAAGACAACAGAAAAAAGAAGCATACCTTCGCGCATCACGAGGAAACAGAAACGCGAGAACGGCCTCCAGTTCCGACTAGTTTCCTCCATTAACAGCGCGGTCGCCTCCATTCCATGCCCTCTCTGGCTCGTAAACCGACCGTTGGCGAGGGCCATGACATGGCCAGGGTCTATCATGACCACCCCGGCGGCTCTGCCGGTCATGAGCGAGGAGGTCGGGCTGTGTGAAGCCGGCTGGTATGGGAGGGGGGGGCTTTTTTTACGGTTGGGGGAGGAGAGGGGAGGGTTGTCTTCGTGGCTTGACTACGCTATTCCACTTCAAGGTCTTCATGGTTATTTGTTGAAGTGATGCTCAACTCTGCATTTGAACCTTAATTGCGCTCTTTGGATGGATCGTAATCTCGCTGTCAAGTAGGAATGCTTGGAAATCGTGTTCTGTGGCCGATTCCTGCATTATTTGAGATTATGCATTCATGAGCAGTTAGAGTCATTATTGCGCCGTGATGGACAGTAATATTACGGGTGTCTCGACTATCACTATAGGCCTATAAAATAGAAAGGGCGATTATGGTGATGATGATAATGCATGATATTAATGATGATGGTAATAATGTGAGGCATTCTAATATGTATAAGTGTGTGTGTGTGTGTGTGTGTGTGTGTGTGTGTGTGTGTGTTTGTGTGTGTTTGTGTGTGTGTGTGTGTGTGTGTGTGTGTGTGTGTGTGTGTGTGTACTATGAAGAAGACGTCGACACAACTTA
>NW_028234407.1:18889234-18894234 GCF_977035675.1 Penaeus japonicus
AAATTATATCAAGATACCTGCAGTGTTTTGCCGAACAGTTCAACTCATTTATAATGATTAAACCTGCTCATACAATCTCTCTCTAGGCTGGACAGGGAATATGAAGACTTATGTAATATCACATCTTATGCTGATATCCTTAATGGTAGGGCGAATATTTTCTCCAGAGATTTAGTGATTCATAATCAACTATATCAATTCCAGGCATAAATCCAGACTTCGCAAAAAAACTCATTTTCCAAGGTCAGACGGTCTATTATTATAAGGATTTAAGTATATGTCTTTACTGACAAATCGCTAGAGCCTAAACCTATGAACTTTATCTAAGTACTAAAAACTAATTACCTGGAATATATAGATGAAATCTTGCATTTCGTTCATGTTGACTCCCCAACTTGCAATCATCTACTGTGATGCCTCCTATGATCATTGTGCAATAGCATGGATTGGTGTACTGATACGTGAAAGTGTGCAAATTTCAGAATCTTAAGGAAAGTGGATACCGAATCCACTGTTATTCACAATGCCATAAAGGAAGGTAGTGAACTGTCTCTGATGACAGTCAGGATACACTTCACAGACTTTCTACATTCAGTCTAGAAAGCCATTGTTTATCCTACAATAAATTTCTAGGGTAGGACATTTAAGTGTCAATATACTGGATATCTACTCTTTCTGGAATATCCTGCGACAAGGTTGATCGTTTAGACAAATTGGTACATGATGGCATCTAATCTTTGCCATAGCATACTGCCTCAACCGCGGATGGCATGTATTCTTGCCATTGTGAATCTCGGCACCACAGCGGATGGCATGTATCCTTGTCATGGAGTTTCGATATGTTTATACGCCAATAAATAAATAAATAGATAAGTGAATAAATGAATAAATAAACAGAATATACATACATACATATATATATATATATATATATATATATATATATATATATATATATATATATATACACACACATATATAAATATATATTTATATATATATATATATATATATACATATATGAATATATGTTTATATATATATATATATATATATACACACACACACACACATATATTAATATATATATATATATATATATATATATATATATATATATATATATATATATATATATTTATATATATATATATATGAACCAGACACCAGTCCCATACTCTTAGTCATTAATTGCTGGAACAGTACTAGGGAATGTCACATAGCATAATAATCATAATTAATCTATTTCAGTTATTAATTTATTTGACAACTAGAGTCGACATGTAGATAAGATAAGCCCAATGGCGCAGTCCCTCTGACAAGTAAAAAATGTTTGATTGATGGCTACCAACAAAACAGTTTAAGAAATGAATAGGCCCTTTTCCAGCCATTTTGCAGGGCACATGAATTGCCATGGAATAATTAGGTCAGTTCCTCCTCCTAAACTAGAGGTCGGCAACCCAGAAAATGGGAAGAACCAGTTTCCTCAAGCTTGTCAGAAAGGCAGTGCTTCTGGATCCGCAGTATAGATTATGAATGGAATTACGAAACATGATAATGATGATAATAATAATGATAGTATTAAAATTGTAATAATAGCAATAACAATTATTATAATTATAGTACCAGTTGTCATAGAATTATCATCAAATTTATAAAGCCACTCCTTAAACTTAAATTAATGCTGCCTGGGAGAGACCCGGTCGCCTACACCATAGTGCTGTGACTGGGTCTCCTGAAAGAGCTGCAAGTTGCCTACCAAAACAGTGGTGTGTCAGGTGCGGTTCCGTGGACCTCTTCAAACGTGTCAATAATCAAAACGAATTAATATAATGGTCCCCACTTTCTACGTAGTGATGTAAGAGTGGATATCTTGGCGGTACCTTTCTGCTTTCTGGGTTTGTTGGAAAATAAGCTCGTACGTACTTTATAGTCCTGGAACAGACCAATGCTGTTATGTTACCAAGGAAGAGCATGTTGCACTTATAAGGTTAATTCTATCATCCATATTTCCTTCGGTCTGTATCTATATTCTGAAGTTTCGTCAACTAGATCAAACATAATGTCGCTAACCTTCTTACGTTTTCTTTTCGTCTTCCTTTTATTTTCCATAGGCTGCAACTACGGCATTATGAGTCCATGCCATAAGGTAACTGTCCGCTTTTGGCAGTCGGTCTACAGGCGCTTGAATTGCAGATCACGACTGTTGTGTTCTCTTTTGAGACATTTCTTGTTGAGATAGAAAGCGCGCGTGAGAAAGACACACACACAAAACAAGAGAGAGAGAGAGAGAGAGAGAGAGAGAGAGAGAGAGAGAGAGAGAGAGAGAGAGAGAGAGAGAGAGAGAGAGAGAGAGAGAGAGAGAGAGAGAGAGAGAGAGAGAGAGAGAGAGAGAGAGAGAGAGGAGAGAGAGAGAGAGAGAGGAGAGAGAGAGAGAGAGAGAGAGAGAGAGAGAGAGAGAGAGAGAGAGAGAGAGAGAGAGAGAGAGAGAGAGAGAGAGAGAGAGAGAGAGAGAGAGGAGAGAGAGAGAGAGAAGAGAGAGAGAGAGAGAGAGAGGAGAGGGGAGAGAGAGAGAGAGGAGAGAGGGGAGAGAGAGAGGGGAGAGAGAGAGAGAGAGAGAGAGAGAGAGAGAGAGAGAGAGAGAGAGAGAGAGAGAGAGAGAGAGAGAGAGAGAGAGAGAGAGAGAGAGAGAGAGAGAGAGAGAGAGAGAGAGAGAGAGAGAGAGAGAGAGAGAGAGAGAGAGAGAGAGAGCGAGCGAGAGAGCGAGCGAGAGAGAGAGAGAACCAAGTTCTCCAGTAGACTTGCACGCATTAACATATATACCTGTATCCATATTGATTATGCACATTTTACCAAACCGTGTAACAAAATACTATAATAAAATATGCAAACTACATGCATAAAACGCGGCAGCTCGCAAGTGGTGCCGATGTCAAAATGTCAGTTGTTTTGGCAGTCGATTTCGTCCCACGCGCCTGCGCGATGGCCGAAGAGCATCGGGAAAAACTGGAAGGCAAAGGAAACGGACCATCGACAGCCACAAAAATGCTGTAGTATCAATAATTTCATTGATACTGATAATCTTAATTGAATATATTATTACCATCGTTATCAATGTCATTTGATATTCAAATAATTGTGACTAATACTATTATTAATACCATCATTATATTCATCTAGTAAAGACTTACCAATAAAACTTATGAAATAAATCTAATTATCATGATAATAAAAAAAAGTAATAATATAAAAAATAACAATATCAGTGATGATGTAATGATAATAATAATGATAATTATTTCATCATTAATATCATCTTTACTCTCACATCCTCGGAATCATTATGACCCATCATTATCAATATAATGTGTCGACATTATTTATACAGCTATTGTCATTAATATCACTGTCATTATCTAGTAGGAAAAAAAAATACCTAAAGCAATCATAATAACAAAAATAAATTATAATAATCTCATAATCATAATAATTGTTATCATTATGACTTAATGATAGATATCATTATCACTGAAGATGATTTTGTGTACATAACAACTGGCAACATATAACAGCAGAGTAACTCAAAGGGTGTGTTACAGGCTCTTGTGATGGCGTGACAGGGAGGGTCCTTGTTTCTACTTTTGGTGAAGACAGCATTTCTTGTGGAGTTATGGGGACCACGATTCCAATTACATCACAAGTAAAAATAGTTATTGACAGCATCCCTGATTTGACTGTTATTTTGGCTACTTTATTTTAGATTGTGTGTAGACCACATGAAATATCAGTTATGATGATAATTTTAATAGAATCATCTGGCACATCACAAATAAACAGTGTATTGTGCAAGAAAGGCCTTGTATGAAAAGGTCTTTTATGTCAGTTTAGGTTTGGGGAACTTTACCCTAATATTCTATCTTTATTCTCGATATGGACAGAAAATAAATAGTATTGAAGAACCCTATGTAAATTAATTTCCAATACTTAAAAAAGGAATACTATGAATCATCATGCGAAGGTCATTGTATGAATGTTAAATTTACTCTTATTTTCTTATTTTAAGAAAATGACAGAAAAAATATATTATATAAAAATGAGCTCCTTTATTATGTATCATATGCTGATGCAGTATATTCCTTAGCTTTTGATGACTTTTACAAGATAAGCAAAATTTTGCATGGTTGTTGTCATGGGAAAACTACTTCATCAAATAATCCAAGTGCTATTGTAAAATTTCATATTACAAATTTGAGGTAGAGGAAGAACTGAGGTGTATTAGGAAGCTTTTTATGCATCAACTTCTTTTCTCTGCCTAGAATTATCAAAATAAAATTCTGATTGACTAAATTTTAAATATAACTTGCAGATACTTAAATATTGCAGAGAGAAACAGTAGCATATTACTTTTATTTCATAAGCATTTGTATATAAATTATGATAACATTAATGTCACCTGTAAAGAAATATTACCCCTCACTTTAAATCTATACAAATGTTGCTGCCTAGGTTTGCCATATGGATGACACTTGGCATGTTCCTTGCAATGTTAATATTATCTCATGATTTAAGTATATTTCACAACTGTACTTTCAGGTTCTGCAGTTAGAGTATCTGAATAAAAAAAATAAGACAAGAAATACTATTAAGTTTATTTTACATGAATGATACACTTTACAATCTATCAGCTGGAGATCAGCTGAGACAAGATGTCCAAATTTCTTTTTCTCTCTTCTGTAAGATTTAAAGGCAAGGTTTGCTTCCTCCTTTTATTCTTCTTTCCTGCATGCTCACTGGTGAGGGATTCTCCACGTCTCTGGAAAAGAGAATCACTACATGATTTCCTATTTCACTAACAATTTAAACCTTTCTTCCTTGATGAAGACTATGGAATAGAAGTTTACATTTCAAATGTACACTACATATCAAAGGATAAAAAAATAGCAAACCTTTTTCTTTGGACAATCGGTGCGTTTGTGGTTTGAACCTCCACAAATATGGCA
>NW_028234407.1:18899234-18904234 GCF_977035675.1 Penaeus japonicus
AAGTGGACTTCAAGGAAATACGAGTAAGGCTGGCAAAAATGTATTTAACTCACTAGATCCAATGACACCCCTCCTACCATTATGATGGTATGCCAGAGTTTCCCATGGTCTGAAGTTGTTAATGATTATTTTTTGGCATGTAAACCATGGGTGGCCTACTGCCTTAGGCAGGATTATTAACATAGAGGGTTCATTGGTCCATGATTTCTAAGGAAAAATTCTCAATTTTGTTTATTAATCCAGAGGTCTTTTGTGGGAGAATCTCATGCTGGACCACTGACCTGTACCCCCCTTAGCCCATTGTGGATGGGCATCATGACATACATGATTGTCAATGCATTCATGACACAAAATTAGGAACTATGTGCTGTTGAAGTATACACCCAATTGTAAAGTTATTTGAACATTACTATACTATTTTCATAGCAACAGCTTTAAAAAGTTAACTTAAACTCTTATTTTATGATAAACTGAAGGGAAAATGCTGCCTGTCTGCAATAGATTAACCATTTGCAGACAGTCACAGATTTGCTTGACCAGTCTCCAGGATGGGTTTTATTTTAGAGTGAGGTAGCTTCATGCAACATACCTTGACTTATCCCATTCATTGTAAACCTTAAGCCATTGTTGTGTTTGTCATTTTCTGGTGTTTTATTGTATTGAGAGACTTACATGTGTCTATCAATGCTGCAGTTGACTAAAATTGTAGTATAGGGTCCATATCAGATTATTATTATTTTCTTTATACTCAGAAGTATTATTGCTTTAGTATTTTGTTTAGTAGTACAGACATTATAGTAATTATGATTGCAATTGTCATCATCACTCACTCATTATTCATAATACAATAAAAAAAACACAGGGATCTAAAATCCCTGAATGTCATGTACATCACAACTGGCCAAAAACTCCTGTGTCATGTACATCATGACACACATCCGCAATGAGTTAATGAGATGCTGAATATGAAATGATTATGTATGAACATTAATCTAGTACAGCTTTGTAATATGATGGATAGTATGGAGTGACTGAAATTATAATTATTATATTAAGTAGGTAAGTATTAACATCTACATCAATTTGATACTAATGATTATATCACATCAACTCCTTTGAAACCGCTGCAAATTTTATAATTTTTTTTAGCAAATTTAAAAATAAAACCACTATTAGTCTTATTCCTATTTTCTTTTTAATCCTACAAGTCTAACCAAATATTCTAAAACAGAAAACTGATGGTCATCTTACTAAAATAATGTAAAATACTATACTGTTTAAAAATATATATAGATGCTAAAGTGCAGGCGAATAGCCCAAGGTGTTAGGCTTCCATATTTGAAATATCCCAGTGTTTCAACCACTTGGAGCCAAAACAGCCCCGTTGGCAACAAGTTAATATTAAAGCTGCATTTTATTCAATATATCTCATGAGTAACTTCTCTTAGTAAAAATCAGATAATTGTTATATACACTGAACTATTGTTAATTAATAATATGTATAATGTTCTTATGACTTATTCATATTACAATTACTCTTGTAATGTTAACCCATTAACCCATTGCAGACAGGGATAGATTTGCAAGCCCAATCCCCAGAACATGCATTAGGCCATCTATGTGGCACCCTAGATGAGTTTTATTTCAGAGCGAGGCAGCTTCATGCAACATCTTGCTTTTTTTTCATGCTCTCTTTCATTTACTAATTGTAAAACTAGAGCCATTTTTGTGTCCATCATTTTTTTTTCTACTGTATTGTGAGACTTATGTGTCATATAACAAGCTTTATAAATGTTGCAGTTAACTAAAATTGTAGTATTGGGTCCATTTCAGCTCATCAGTCCAAAGAAGTATTGCAGTTTTATGGGAGGACAAAAAGCTACTTTATTTTCTTCATATCAGTGTACTGTTGTAAACAAATACAAAAAAATAACCATCTACGATGAAGATAACATGAAGATAGGGAAGAGAAAGGAAACCTATGCTTATGACTGTGAGTGCCACAGCACAAGGCAGCTTTACTGGAACAGGGGAACATTGTAGTCACTGCACATTGTTTGAGTCACCTTCCTCTTCTCGTTCTACATATACATCCTTCATCGACTGTACTTTTGAGCAAGAGGTCAGCATGTTTCTGTGTGCCATTGCTCTCTGAAGATAATGCTTGCTAGAGACCGTAGATGGGTGCCATTCAAAGCTTTTTCCTGCTGGTGCTGGGAAAAGGTGGTACCATCGATATTTCGGATTTTAGATTAAAATAATTTTGCTTAACCCATTGCGGACGGGGATAGATTCGTTTGCCCAGTCTCCAGGATAGGTTTTATTTTAGATAGAGGCTGCTTGAAGCAACATAATTTCGATCTTCCCACTCTCTTTCAGTCATTCATTGTAAAACTAGAGCCATTTTTGTTTTAGTTTTTGTTTGTTTTATTGAGTTTAGAGGCTTATATGTGCCATATGACAGGCTCTATCAGTGCTGTAGTTGACTAAAATTGTAGTATATGATCCATATTGGCACATTATTTTCTTTATACTCAGTGTGATAGAAGTATTGCTGTCTTATGGGAGGACAAAAGGCAACTTTATTTTTTCATATTTTTGTGCTGTCATGAATGAATACGAAATATATAACCACCTACAATGAAGACAATATGAAGAGGTAGGGAAGAGGAATGAAACCTGTGCTTGTGACTGTGAGTGCCACAGTGAAATTGGCACAGGAGCACATTTTAGACACTGGGTATGGATTGAGTCACCTTCCTCTTCTCGTTCTGCCTGCACAACCTTCATCGGCGGTACTTTAGAGCAAGAGGTCATCAATTTAGTGTGTGCCATTGCTCTATAAAGATAGTGCTTACTAGAGCCTGTGGATGGGTGCCATTCAAGGATCTCTCTCCTGCTGGTGCTAGGAAAAAGTGGTGCCATCTAGGTTTTGGATGTTAAGTTAACTTGATATTATGATAATTACAGTAATTATGACTGCAGTTACCATCATCACTCGCTCCTTTTTCATAGCACAATAAAATAGCACATTGATCAAAAATCCCTGAATCATGTACTCCATGACGCCCATCGTCAGGCCAAAGCACTTACGTTATGTATGTTATGACAATTGTCTGCAATGGGTTAATATTACAGCAATTATAGTAATTATGATTACAATTATCATCACTCACAAAATAGTTATTACCCATAGTATAATAAAGAAACACAGCAATCCAATCAAATATGGCACGACAATCATTGTCAAGTCCTCCTCAATGCCAGCCATCAGGCCAAAATCTCTATCATTTCTATCATCTAAAATTATTTTCATCATATATATTTCACCTATGAACTGTAAAAACCTATCATAATTTACAAAAATGGCAAAAATAATCCCCTGAAATTTAGAAACTTATCATAAACATATACACTACAACAGTGTTAAAAATAAATTACCCTTTCTGTAATTCTTCCTCCGTCTCTTTTGGCTCTGAATCTTTGATGAATTTTTCCCACAGGTCTCTCTTTGTCTTTGAATACTTCTCATCCACCCACTGGAAGAAGGAGCAATCTTTCCTGTCCCGACAAGCAGAGCATGCATAATATTGTCGGCTGCCACCACTGGTCTGGTATCTCTCAAACAACACTGTAGGACCTGAGAAAGAGTATTTTCTTGATTAAATGAACATAAAGAAAATAAAGTCAATATAGTCATTCTTTTACATCAACTCCAATAACTAAAATATCTATATTTTTTTAGTTCAATGATTTTATTAATAATATGATACTAACTTTAGATATCATTTAAATTATCTACTTAAGTGAAATCTTGCAAAATGATTATAGCTTGGGTGAATTGATCCATTACTAAATACCACTAAAGTGGTATCGATGGATTCCACTCAATCTGTAAGTCTAAATAGTAGAGGAGGACATGTAGTAGATCAGAGAAATTGTGGGGTAAAATATGAATTCGGGGTATATTTCATATGAAAAATATTAACCCAATTACCTACCAAACATTGCCTAGTTTTGAAGTTAGCCCTAGCCAATGGGGGTTTTGCCCCCCCAACCCCTCTATTTTAAGGCACTTCATGTTAATTCAGGGCATATTTCGTATGCAAAATCTTAACCCAATTATCTACCTAACTTTGCCTAGTTTTGAAGTTAGCCCTACCAAGAAGGGGGCTTTGTCCCCCTGGACACCCCCTATTCAGGGCACTTTGTGCTACTACATATGATACAAGACTAGTCCTGTAGATGGCCATAGTTCATTATTTACCTGTCAGGGGTGATGGAGGTTGCCTGATGTATGCCGTCAGGTAAAGAGATACCACGACCAGGAACACCCCTCACACTGTGCCATATTTGAATTTCAGAGTGAGGATAGTGGTTATCAAGGTATGTTGCACATGGTATGTTGCACAAAGTGCCCTGAACAAAGGGGGTCCAGGGGGGAAAGCCCCCTTTGGCTTGGGCTAACTTCAAAATTAGGCAAAGTTAAGTAGGTAATTGAGTTAAGATTTTACATACAAAATATGCCCTGAATTCATATTTTACCCTGCCATTTCCATGATCTACTTCATGCCCTCCCAACTATCGGGGCCCAGATTGTGGGGTCCATGGGTGGACTATATATGAATAGAAGAGGTTGAGAGGAATCCATCGATACCACTTTTGTTGTATTTACTAATGTGGCATTATTCAGAAAATTTACCATAGGTTGAGGAACTGGTTACCTGTTCATATGTTCATACAATTCTAATCAACATCCATTTTATAATTTTGGAAATTTGGATAAGGCACAAGCAACCTTCTAGGTATGACAATATTTTTCAGGTAATTTTCTTTGTGTTTTAAACAGTTATGACATTCATTTCCTCTGGAAACCTTTCATTTCTGAATTTTACTCCTGAGCCTGTGTCAACATAGTACTGAACTCTGGCGAGAGATTTCAAACAAGTTTTTCAGTATCAAAACCTAACCCATAAACCTAACCTAACCTAGCCAAGTTT
>NW_028234407.1:18909234-18911734 GCF_977035675.1 Penaeus japonicus
ACATATGGCTTATCAATAGGAATTGTACTGTATATATGGCACAGATTATATTTGGACTAGAAATCAACAAACGCTTAAGCAATAGGGGAATATTTCAGTGGGTGCAAAGGGGAGCAGATGTGGGTACTGCTTATTTGTGCTTTTTTGTCAACGAAAGACCTTTCATAAAGGCTTTTATAATGTTTAGAAGGTGATAACAGATTACATGGATATACTAAACTCGCTGAACGTACCAAATGCTTTCATTTACCTATGATATACATAGTCGAAAAAAAACATTTTTGAAAACAGCCAGGCTTAAGTTTAACCGTGGCTTGATCAGTTTCATCACAAAAATACGTCTTCAGTATTATAAACATATATACACACATACATGCACAATTGCACATATGTGTGTGTGCATATATATATATATATATATATATATATATATATATATATATATATGTATATAATATATATATGTATATATATTTATATATATATATATATATATATATATATATATATATATATATATATATATATATATATATACATATATAGTAATGAAATATCTTTACTGGACGAAAAATCTAAATATCTTGCTTCGTTTTAAGATAACAGCTTCCCCAATGTTTCCACACAGCATTTAAACACGTTTGCCCGAGAAAGCACAGACACTCACTTCAAATATTCGTTCAGTCTGCTTGATGTACATTGGATTATTTTCTACATCGCATTGGAGTCATCGGCTATATACGGTATCCGTGTGTGTCTGTGTGTGTGTATGGGCATGGGTGCAATGTGTATGTATATATACATGTGAGGTTTTCAACCTCTCCCCCCGCTCCATGGCAGGCCCATCTCCTACCCCCTCCCCCCATCCTTTCCCTCATCCTCCTCTTCCCCTCGGATCCCCTCTTATCTGCTCTATTCTTCATTCTTTCGCTTTTTCACTCCCGTCTACGTTTATACAAGTTTCTCACTCTTCTCTTCTTTCCTCCTTTTAGTTCTACCATTTGACGTGCTCCTTAACCTATCCTGCCTCCATCCTATCCCTATCCTGCCCAGCATCCCGCAGTAATCCATAGGGGAGTCGAGCACAGCGGACCACTTCCCCGCGCCAGCCTCCTTATTTTTACGATTTGCTGTACTTTTGTTTTAGTCTGGCCTTTATTTTACTTGCATTTTATGTATTTTGTCTCTTTTTATTTGTTGTAAATAAAGTTCTATTATAAATCTTTGATTATCTAAGTTTATATGAAAATGAGTCACATGATGTGCGGATAACAAAGCATCCGCATCTGTTGCGATTTCTTTTTGTTTCATTGTATTTTAAATTGTTTAACAATTATTTTTTAATGATTTCTTATTATTTATTACACATTTTAATTCTGTTTTTACTGTCAAATTAACATATTACTTTTATGATTTTACTCTTTGAATCGTAGCAGGCCCTTTTGGCACTTTTACAATAAATTTAAGCCCTTCCGGCAAAGTTTTAGTTAATTTCAGCCCTTCCGGCATTTGCTTAAGTCATTTAATGTTTTCAGTTTAATTTTTTTTATATTTCGTGATCTATTTCTGTGCCATCTCCATCATATTCACGCCCCTGGTAGACCTATACTTCCGGGGATTACACACACACACACACACACACACACACACACACACACACACACACACACACACACACACACACAATTTATTAGTAGAACGAATTCAGACAATTAGCACCATTGTATCTTCCGCTCTGAGATTAAATATCTCATAGACCGGACCAAGGCGAGACTCTATCAAGAGAGGTTTGTCAGAGCGGCGCCTTGGGCTACCCAGCCCATCATTCTATGTGCACGCCGCCCGTCGTATTGTGGACTACGCCTCCGTCGCCCTGATCACGGTCAAGCCTGGACTCAGGAAAGGGCTTGGTATCACTAAAAATTAGGATGTCAGGATCATTCTATGTGTTCCTAGGTGGACCAAAGTTATCAGCCTCCTCATGGAGGTCAATCTTTCCTCCCTAGACACCCGAATCGATCAAATGACAGCCCAGTTCCAGTCTCCACCGGACTCGCTGCTGAGACTGAAGGTGCACAGACGACTTACACTGGATTACGAGCTCTTTGCAAATAACTCCTGGCTGTCTCACACAGCAGGGTGTTGCTACGCTCTGAGCTCAAAGAGACACTATTCATCAAGGGCATGGGCTCCCCTCGCCGTGGCGTTTTCCTGGATAGAGTTTTCTGTCATGAGCCTGTCAAGGAGAAAGACACAGTATCCACTGCCTCTGTTAAGTGGTGTGGCGGAGAGAAACATTGCAGCAATCACTCTGCTGGGTAGTATAACCCATTTTACGGATGGTTCTGTAGATCCCATTATCCGCACTGCAGGCCGGTTTTGCAAGTCCCAGACAATGCCGCCTCGCTTCAGACAGAGGCTGTCACTATCATGGGGGCCCTTGCCCATGCAATCCAAAGAAATGGGTATGCTGCCATACACACAGACTGTAGGCAGCCAT
>NW_028234407.1:18959234-18966734 GCF_977035675.1 Penaeus japonicus
ACGGGTCGGGGCGCGGGCTGCTGGCATCACGGAATTTGAACGATGTCAAGTAAATATTAACGCACAAATAGAATATCATCTTCGCCTCAGGCAAGCAAAGCATGACTGTGGCCGGGGTAAATTCACACCCAAAAAGATTTTATGTGAATATCATTTTTTCAAAAGTTTGCGAATGATATCTAGATCAGTGAGCCTTGTCGTAACGAGAACATGGCATCTCATTACGTAAACCAGCTCTTCTTAATTTAGCTCTCACTTTTTACACGCTCCAGTTTTTTACACTTGATGTTGTCGTATGAGCATGTTTAGGTTTGCCTTCCTTTCTAAATTTCAAGATAATCATTTCTATGTCTGTCTCTCTATATAGCAGTGTCGATACGCCATGGCATCAGTTCTCATTTCTATACCATGTCTATCTGTACATCTGCATGTATGTAGTGCATCTATATGTAGATAGAGGGATAGATTGGTAGGTAAATAAAAAATTGAATGTATAGAAGCTTTAGTTTGATATAAACATATATATGTGTGTAATATATATATATATATATATATATATATATATATATATATATATATATATATATATATATATATATGTGTGTGTGTGTGTGTGTGTGTGTGTGTGTGTGTGTGCACGCGTGTGTATGTGTATATGTATGTGAGCGCGTGGGTGTGTATGTGTACGTGTCCGTGTGAATGTGATATACGTGACTGAATTCAAAATGTGTGCAACTGACATCAGGTACACGCAACAGTCGCAGGTGCAATAATGTTCTGAATTCGTAATTCCGTGGTTGGAGAATGAAGAAAAAAGGGCCTTTAGCAATACAGTTCACATGCCTCGCGACCCCGCGGTATTGCGGTCGCTTCGTACATTAAGCACTCCGTAGAGGAATCAGACCATACCTTATCACGCATCTCATCTTTTATTATCTCGGCTGGGATTTTGTTCATGGGGCAGATTTAAGTGTATTTATTTCAAGAGCAATTGTTTAACAGCAATCTGGTATAATATACTTGATGGTCCTATTTTTTAGATGATGGTATTCGCTATTACTTTAAGATGAGGCAGTAGTGATCGAGTAATTATTTTTTTAGTAATGTTATCTGTTTCGGCTGCAGATGGCGCCAGAGTGGATGTCGCCGTTGCTGATTTCAGTGCTGCGGTTGATCTTCATTGCAACACTGTCAATCGTCAACTGGGTGGCTCTTTGGCGACTCTCCTGCAGCAGCAGAAGTAAGTCAGGTGAGTTTCACCGTTTGATATGAGTGTAACTTCTCTCATAAGCTCTGTTTTATTGGGTGTAATTTGCGGTTGTGTCTCGCGGCGCAACTAGAATATGCACCAGTTTTAGTTGTTCAGAAATGCTAACCCGCATATCGACACGAGCAGCGCATCACCGCCTTCGCATGTTTGGATGGCGACGACCGTAGCCCTGATTGCAAACATTCCTTGCAGGAGACGGCAGGAAGGCCGAGCGCCTCCTGATCACCTCCATCATCGTGGTGAGCCTCGTTTACCTGACGGCGGTGTGGGCGCCCTTCACGCTCTCGGCGCTAAAGCACGACCTCTCGGACCTCCAGGGCGGCGGGCGCGCAGCGGGCTCCTTCCAGCCGCTGAGCCACGACGCCGTCCGCAGCGTGCAGTCGCGGAGCGTTGACAGCAGTGAGAGCGGCAGCAGCGACGAGTTCACCGTGGAGTACGTCGATCTGACGAACGGCGAAGTCTATGCGTCGAGGGCGGAGGCTCTGTCCCGGGCCTCGAGGGCGACCACGGGGCTCAAGGCCCTCACCGCCGAAGAGCACAACCCTCCCCGAGAGATTCCTGTAGATCCTTCGTCGGCCAAGCCCAGCGCCTCCTTCACTGCCTTCCCCATGACCACCTCGAGCCTCGCGCCCGTCGCCTGGAGCAGCGACGAGCAGGACCTCATAACGTCGTCCTGCGCCTATAGCCTGGCCTTCACTGCCGTGGCCAGACTCGCCATTCTCAGGAGGGTAAGGCGTCAGACACCTACAGTGTGTGCGTATGAATGTGTGATTGTATTAATAGGTACAACAAAAGGATACAATATAAAATAGTAACATAAATGGCAGAATATCCATATAAAATATCATGATCTTGATTTTACTTTTACAGCCGCTCCTTCACCCACGGGGTTCATGGGGCGTAGGCGCAGGGGCGGGGGTGCTTGTGGGTGTGCCGGCAGCTGTGACTGTGCTGGTCAGAACTCTTGGGGGTACCACTCCCCATTTCGCTCCCCATCAGCCCGAGGTCACCGCGGCGGGTTACTTTCTCTGTAAGTGTTTTGCAGAAACTTATGCCCGACATCTTTGTTTTTGTGAATAAGTGGCCTGATTCAATAATGATATCTGTCTTCTAGTCTGTGGAGATATTAGTAGAAATAAACCAACATTCTGGCAAGTAAAAGAGAGTGGAAGAAAAAGAGAAAAGGACAGTATACAATATTAGCTTGCCCATTTCATTTTCACATTTCAGCCATAAATATTCTCCCTCTATAAACTTAATATAGGCGATGACTAACACAAAATTTCGCTGGTTTGATTCGCCCCCGAAGTCCCCTTTCCCACGACTCCCGGTCTGTCTCCGCAGATAGCATCATCTGCGACGCGCACATCACGCAGGCCTATGTCATCAGCCTCTTCCTGGAATGGGCGGCGCTATTCACGCTTCTGCTGGTGATCCTGGCCCTGGTGGTGAGCGTGGCTACTAGGTCATCCAAGGTCATCATGAGGGAGGAGGAGGAAGACCTGCACGAGGAGGAGGAAGGTGAGGTCGAGCTCGAGGTGGCATTGCGCTTGATGGTGCCACGGAGAGTGCTTTCCCGGGCGGCGGCTATTAGCTGCCTCTGGGACTCTAGAGTGAACGTGTCTTCTCCATTTCCATAGTTGATATATCTATGTGTTTTGGTATATTCAATGAATTCACTTGCCTCTGGTCATGATGCAATCATGTAGTCTCTGAAATGACAGTCTCTTGATGATCAACATTGCACATGGAATCGTCTCTTCTTCAGTTCTCTGAGAGATTGTGAAGGTCAAAAAATGCAATGCAAGGAATATGAATAACGACGTGGCATCATATAACAGTGAGAACACTAATGGATATAGAACAGTGACTAACTTTATAGAATTAGTGCTGAGAGCCAGTTACAATAAGTAAAATAAGTAAAATAAGCACAGTTACAAATATACCCTGTATTATACCATGCTTAACATATACACCATAATCGTAATCCGTGTTTTTTATTGTCCATGCACTTGAGAAATAGCAATTCACTCGACTCTCAAGGCAAATTAGTATTGTCTTATCAGTATTCCATTTGCGTTTAGTATCACCTTCGCTGTTTTTTCAGGCCTGGGCAGCGTGGAGAGCTGGGCAAGAGACGCAGTGCTGACGGTGGGCGCACTTTGGGCGTGGCCACTCAAGCCCACTCTGGTGCTGGTTCTGTACTGTGTTTATGGTCCGGTAAGTCATCAGTCATTGGTTTCTTTTATCTATTTGTTGGTATATGTAGTTTGTATTTTGTAGATAAAAAAAGGGTTATGAAAATAGTCGTCTGGCCTTACCTCTGCCACTGCTCAAATTCTTTTTCGAGTCCTCCATCGTCACCGTTCGGTTTGTTCACACCAGCTAATAATTCTTAAAAGTAACAATAAACTAATACAGAGACCATGAACCTGAACAATAACCATGAGCTATAACAGTAACCACGAACTACACCAGTAACCATGACCCCTTTGTCCGCAGCACTGGACCAACGTCGTTTGCTGGCTGGCCCATGTGGTGGTGGCCATCCCAACTGTCTTCATTCCCCTGGCGGTGTTCCTCAGTCCTCAGAGCCACACCCTCAAGGCCGCCAGCCTCCCCACCGCCGAAGACCTCAAGGTGCGCAAGGAAAAAGAGAGTCAAGTTAACAAGGTAGTTCAGGAGAAGGAAACCGTGTCGGAGGAAAGCGCCGAAGGCAAAGAAGCTGCTTCCGAAGTGAGGGGAGACGAATTCCCTCGGGATGCGGTCGCAGAGGAAGAGAAGGACCAACCCGACAGTCAGGACACGAGGAAGGCCGGAGAAAGTCCTCGAGACAACCTCAAGTTCTACCTCGGAACGGACATTCTGAAGTACGGCATTCGATCCTCACAGAAGCACGACGACAGAAAGATGATCCTCACGAACGAGTGGGGTCTCCCGAGCATCAGCGAAGTGTGAAGGGGGAGAGGGAGGCACTGGCACGGAAATCCGTTGGATTCTTCACATAAGAAATGAAGATATACGAGCTCCTGGTAACTTCAACGAATGTATATTGCATTATTTTCATATTAAGGCCATCCTGCCTTTTCACAAATAGTTTTAATTGTGATATAAGAGCAGAGGATCCAGGAAGCCTTACCGAGTCTTTCATACTCTGCTGCAGTTGATTAGCTGTTGTGTTTGCAACGGCCTTTAAGCATCGTTCTACTGATGCCGTCTCTCCTATTTAGCAGTCGAGTGGACACCTGTGATGTTTCTGACATGACAGCTATATATCTATTCCATATCTATATTTGAGAAGTGTAATGTTATTTATATTTCTAGGTTAATTCAGCTGGACTGATAGCATTCAGCTGTTCAGATGTAAAACATCTATATATTTAATTGTTTAAGCAACAGGTCGGTATCTCACGGTGCATATATTGCGGCATTAGTACATGTGTTTGACACATATATGTTGAGATATACTGGACATTACGTACATATATAGACACACACATTAGCTACTGCATATATCTGTTAACAATGACCCACGTTTTTGATACTGCAAACATGTGCTAACAATGCGAGACACATGCTGGACGCTGCACATTGGTGTTCAACCCTTCATGCACCTGTTTGCACGACTGTACGAAGGACATATTTATCTCGAACATGTGAGACACTTTACACACTCACGGACAAGGATCTCTTCAGGTTTGCAGACCACCTGTTAATATCGCACTTTGCCATCGATATTATGTTTTCTGTCTTCTCTCTCCCTTGGTGTTGTCATTGTCTTTTATGTGTTATCACTGACAACGTTTTCTGAATCAGATTTTTTTATTTTGTTTCCCCTTTTCTGTGTTTTATTAAAGAATTGATAAGGTGATATATCGTTACGATTTACGCTGTTATTGATTTTCTCAGCCCAACTACGAGTGAAGTTATCTCATCACGCCACTACAATAATTGATATTGTTATGTATATACATATATATTTCCTTGAGTATCTTTGTCTTTTCCATGAACCCTTACCGGTGTTTATGTGGGTATCCACTAAAACAAGTTGCCTTTACGATGTCTTTTTTATTGAATTAAAAGGGATAGATGTTGAACAAGAAATTACTCAACAATTATTAGAAAAATGGAAAGAAAATAGGGAAAGGATCAAGTAAGATAATTATATCTTGTACAGGAATCTCGACCTGAAAGGCATATAAATGAATTATCTTAGTGTTATCTTCAGGCCGTTTAAAAATGGAGTGATAGTTGTTTGTAAGATGAAAATCAGAATAAGAAACTATTTACGAGTGATAGCACAAAGCCACTGATGAGCACATAAAACAGGGAAATAATTTTTGATAATGGAAGTGTACATTGTGTGTCGAACAGACTAACATATTAACAGTGACATAACACTGAGTCAAATAACCTAACGTATTAACAGTGACAAGATAACTTGAGTCTAATATACTAACATTAACA
The DNA here is from genome assembly GCF_977035675.1 of Penaeus japonicus. Classification (NCBI taxonomy): domain Eukaryota; kingdom Metazoa; phylum Arthropoda; class Malacostraca; order Decapoda; family Penaeidae; genus Penaeus; species Penaeus japonicus. The sequence goes on from NW_028234407.1 coordinate 18,964,972, forward strand.
GTGACAAACACTGAGTCAAATATACTAACGCATAAACAGTGACGAAACACTGAGTCAAATATACTAACATATCAAAACACAGACACAATAACTACAGAGAATGATATTGTTGTTTAAACAGATAAAAAGGGATGATGCTATGTTCATACACAACTGTACAACTTCTGTATAACATATTTCTTCATTTGAAAAAAAAAAAAAAAAAAATCCACATCCACGCGAACCCATTCAAGAGGACTCCTTATTGCGCCGACTCAAATGTATCTTTTCGGGTCTTTCTCTGTGTCTCTGGCCAATGGCGTCCGGACACACGTTAATGAGGCGCGAAAGGCCAAATTTCATCAAAATCGCAAGATCATTCCCATAAAAGCTTCATATGTGTATTGCCACGTCATTGTGGTGTGAAGCGAGGGGTCTGCAAGCACTGCGTTCAGGCGGAGCGACTCGAGCTTGCGATGACCTCGTGTCGAAGGGCAACTGGCAGTCGAAGTCACAGGACGTCCTTGCGAAGTCCCTGATCGGAGCGTCCATCCTGCAGGTTAAGCCCGGTGCGTCGCTGGTCGTTGTTGGTGCGGCTGAGGCGTCGCTCACGGGGCAGGCTTTCTGGGGAGGAGGAAGGGAGGCAAGCGCTGTAGCTCGGTGGCGGAGGAATACCTTTAAACTTATATATAAATGTGTGTGTGTGTGTGTGTGTGTGTGTGCATGCATATATACGTATGTATGTATATATAATATATATATATATATATATATATATATATATATATATATATATATATATATATATATATATATATATATATATATATATATATATAATATATATATATATATATATATATATATATATATATATATATATATATATATATATATATTATATATATATATATATTATATATATATATATATATATATATATATATAATATATATATATATATATATATATAATATATATATATATATATATTATATATATATATATATGTATATATATACATTATATATTATATATATATATATATATATATATATATATATTATATATATATATATATATATATTATATATATATATATATATATATATATATATATATATATATATATATATATATATATATATATATATATATATATATATATATAATATATATATATATATATATATATATATATATTATATATATATATATATATATATATATATATATATATTATATATATATATATATATATATATATATATATATATATATATATATATAATATATATATATATATATATATATATATATATATATATATTATATAATATATATATATATATATGTATATATATATATATATATATATATATATATATATATATATATGCTATATATATATATATAATATATATATATATATATATATATATATATATAATATATATATATATTATATATATATATATATATATATATAATATATATATATATATATATATACAGTATATATATATATATATATATATATATATATATATATATATATATATATATACATTTAAAAAACAAATATCATCCGATTATGGTCCGAGGCAATGCTGACGCAGAATCGAAAGGAAAGGCGCAGCGTAGGAGTGGAATCCCAGCGACGGAGAGGAAGGGGCGCCTCACCTCCACATGAGCAATGGCATCCTGGTACGAGGGCGGCGGAGGGACGACCTCCACGTAGGGCGGCGGCGCGTCGTACCAGCACGCTCGGTCGTTCCCCTCGC
>NW_028234407.1:18989234-18999234 GCF_977035675.1 Penaeus japonicus
GGCTTATCTTTGCATGCTGGGTTATTAGATATAAGTACTTTTATTTCTCATTATCGCATTTTAAAAATCATTAACCATTTGGTCTTCGTCTTTTGATGTGCAACTCTGTGAATTAGTTGTTGCACTTTGCAATTTAGAATTTTAATTTTATCTATCGGTTGTGATCCATGCCGTCTTATTTTTTCAACATCATCCATGGCCTGTAGTTATTTATTAATGCTCTTATACTTCCATTATCTTAATATGCTCCTATTAACATATAAAGTATGTAGCCTCACCATGCTACTCCTTTTTCCTCAATACATCACTACATCACACCAGTGACTCCCAGAGGTGTGTACCGCCACTGACTCCTTGGTGTGCCATGAAAATATCATTTTGCTAGATTTCGAGATTGAGATTGAGAAAGAAAGAGAGAAAGAAAGAGAGAAAGAAAGAGAGAGAGAAAGAGAGAGAGAAAGAAAGAGAGAAAGAAAGAAAAAGGAGAAAGAAAGAAAAAGGAGAAAGAAAGAAAAAGGAGAAAGAAAGAAAAAGGAGAAAGAAAGAAAAAGGAGAAAGAAAGAAAGAGAGAAAGAAAGAAAAAAGAAAAAAAGAGGGAAAGAAAGAGAGAAGAGAGAAAGAAAGAGAAAGAGAAAGAAAGAAAGAAAGAAAGAAAGAGAGAGAGAGAAAGAAAGAGAGAAAGAGAGAAAGAAAGAAAGAGAAAGAGAGAAAGAGAGAAAGAGAGAAAGAGAGAAAGAGAAAGAAAGAAAGAAAAAGAAAAAAATGAATGAAAAAGAAAGAAAGAAAGAAAAAGAAAGAAATGAATGAAAAAGAAAGAAAGAAAGAAATGAATGAAAGAATGACATCTATATATCAAAGGGCAGGTGTGCCAAAATATTGGTTGTCTCTTAGTGTGCCGTCAGACTAGTTTGAAAACCACTGCATTACACTCTTATTCCTCAATTCAGCACATTGTCCATAATTATCAGATCACAACAGCATTTATAATTGCTTTTATGAGAGAGACATGGGGGGGATAGAAGGAGAGGCGAGGGAGAGGAAATAGAAAGGGAAAAAGGGAAAGAGGTAGAGAGGAAGAGTAAAATTAAGGGAGGGGAGAATAGAAACCTGTAATTTCATGTACATTTTCCTTCATGTGTAGAAACCTATCAAAAAGGATAAGAAAATCAAAGCTTCTATTCCATATATCTCTTATTTCCATCTTTATAACAAATATGTGTCATTCAGACACCGCTGTGAAAAGACCGGCATGGGAAATTTTGTTTGACAACCACTAACATCAGTACAACACTGAAAAGAAAGTGACAATTTTGAATAAAAACTAAAACAAACTACCATTGGGTTTTCCTCGTCACAGCCGTGTCAGTGAATGAATATAATTTGTACTTAAAACCATCAATTTACATGAAATGAAAAACTTTAGAAACATCTTTGTGATGTCTCCCTCAGACATGAGCAATACAACTTGTAGCAAAATTGGAGCGCCAATATTCAGGTAACATGATCAGTGATTGCATGCCATTTGGGACACCTTCCTGCTTCTAGATATTTACATAAATGCGCACATGCACACACACAAACACACACACTCACGATCACACATCTTCCAGACTTGCAGCTTCTCTCTTCAATGATCAACTGAGTTAGTGAGGATTGGCAAAATATTTCTCATCTTCTTACAGGAAATGGATCAAAATCCCACTGGCTTCTGGCTTCAGGCTTCTAGTTTTCACCACTTGTTCTTTGCACTGCACTAACTTGACAGTCACTTCCTATCATATACAATGCAGATTTGTATGCAAGTGAACAATCTTTTTTTCCACTTTAAACATAACACAAAACACTATATGGCTAATCACCGATCGTTAATGTCATTAAAGAAGCTAAAAAATACTTTCCTGTAAATTAAAAGCAAAATAAACCAAAAAGATAAAAAATAAATAAAAATATAAATTCATCATCATTCATAACTATACAGGGGACAAATCAAGTTGAGATGGAGACCAGTTTAACAATAAATTTTCATATCTGAAAATAAAAAAATAAAATTTACTGGCACTGCCATATTGGAGCGTTGAAATTCAGGTCCACTGGGTCTGGCACAAATCTGAGTGAGCTCTACATCTAAGTGACTACTTTGATGTCACATCATCAGCATGGCAGTGAAATTGGGTGCAAAATCATGTACAATTAACACATGCAAAAGAAGAAAAAAAAAAAAAAAAAGGGGGGGGGATGAGGGGAGAAAAGAAGCTTTACAAGCCTTAGCAGAAAAGCAAAATGTTCAAGATGATGCCTTTGGGAATTTACATCCCATGACTTCAAAGTTGTTAGACAACTTGTGTGGATGATATTGCAAAATCCTGTTGTTATTTTCCTCAGCTGCTAGTCCACATATCCCAGGCACTATAAACACTAACATTGAAACAAAATTGTTTGTAGTACCCAATTACAAGTATCTTTTTTTAAATTTCAATCTGCTATTGTAAAATTTCAATTATCTCAAAATGGCAGACATAGAAACCAATGTCTAATTTTGATATTTTTCACTGTAGACATAATAGAAATACCATACAAGTAATAAAATTAAAAGATTGATTAAGGCATCTTGACTGGAGATAATTGTGTCAGTTTTGTGATTTTTGGACGAACTATTTAAAGTAAGTGAAAATTTACTGTCATGCCGACAGTCACTTCCTTGGCACAAAAATAAATCATTCAGAGTAAAGTAAGAATAATTTCCTCACTTATCCATTAAGTTAATGGAAGGATGAGGGGCAGCACTCAGCATCTAAGCACATACTTGTGGGTTTTACACAGTATGATATACCACAGACAGTGCATAGGAAAATATGACTACAATCATATTAAAAAATATCAATAGTATAGCAGTTTGGGAAGTGTTCTCTATACAAGGAATGCAAAATGAACTGCATGATTAAACAGTATGCTCTCAGCATTCATAGAAAGGAAAGCAATAACTAGATTGCCACTGTGGGCAGGATCACGGTGTGGAACTGGATTGGACCACTCAAAAACTGTGCCATTTCTAGGGTCTGTTATCACCTCATCATTCACTTTAAAACTTTCATTAAAAAAAAAATTGTCTTCAAACAAGAATGGAGAGGGGATGGCTACATCAAAAGCTAGATGCTGTATCAAGTTAAACTGCCAGAAATGCCACCACAGCAATGAAGTCCCTTTGATGACAATTCCTTTATATAAATATTCTGCACTGATAACAAATACCAGCACTTAATTCTTATCTATATATAAATAATTTCATTCCTGGAATATTTTTCTTTCTATAATAGACTATAGAACCCATATTGACAGGAGAGAAAAATAGAGGGATTCTAAGCAAGACAAAAAACCAAGCTTTGGTCTATAAAATACATGAATGGGAAATCATGGTTCATATCACTCTCGTCATGGAGGTGCAAGTCTGTAGGAATTATTGTGATAAGAAAAAATATATATATTAAAAATAACAATAATTAGAATAATAATGCTAATGCTGATTATATCTAACTGATTTTGCATGAAAAGATTTCAAAAGCCTTTACAAAACACTCCCTGAACTAAACCCCGCGCGGTCAGAAATTGAAATCAAAGAGATCGCTCAGGCCCTCTGTGTGATCAAGAGAAAAGGTGTAGTCTGTATCTGAAATAGGTGGCTCTAGGGTAAGGAATGGTGGTGAAGACCCAGAGGAGCAGCCAAGCATTAGGTCTTCAGATCCACCTGAAAGGGAAAAGGAAAAATAACAATTAGTGATATTTAAATTAGTATGTTAACAATACACACAAAATAGTTCATTCTCTCAATTTAATTTCAAGACATTTCTTCTCCATCACCCACATACTCTCCTTCTTCCCTTACTAACTCTCATCCTAAAAAGCTTTAAACTTCAATTAGGTGACTTCTTTTCAAACATTAATTACCCTCTATTCCATATACACTTCCTTCTATCAATACAAATGCTTACAATTACACATATAACCCTCATTCACAAGGCCATTTGGTCTTCTGCAGTTTCACACTTGGAAAAATTACAACCCTTTATGTACTTGAGTAGTGGCGTCGAAAGGAGGGTTCCAGACCATGCTGAATCCACTGGTGCTATGGTAACTTGACCAGACACAGGACCAGGAGATCCAACACAACCTACAACCCTGTGTCATTACTTCATCTCCATTGACTTCACATGATGAAATAACCTACAATTCCTTGGTAAGGACAATGATGAAAATAGATTAGGAACAAGAAACTTTTCAGCACCAACTGATGTTCTTGTAAAAGCATTTTTTTTTCTCAATCAGTTCTTTGAATAAAAATTGGAATGTGAATGTGAAATCATACACAAAAATTTCTTACTTTTATTCTAGACTGTGACTAAGATAACACATTTACCCTAAACATCTTCCCTTAGAGGAGCATTACAGCCATTGAAGCTGTAATTTTCTGTCTTGCATAAATTTAATTTTCTACTTTCTTCCTGGTATGTTGATCTTCTGCTGCATTAGACTTGGAGCCTGGAGGTAACTAACACTGTGATACGATTTTAATGTGCCTCTGTGGGCATACCACAGTGGAAGTTCCTGCAGCCACCATGTCACTTCATGTGCACTACATTATGCACTGAACAGTTTCTTCCTCTACTTTTGCTGCTTCATTCATTTCATTCCTAGGTACACAATTTCTTAAACTAGGCCATGACATTAACCTAATCTACTGAAATGATTCTTAATTACAATTTAAAAATTTAAAAATTCCTTACCTTCACTCTGGTCCTCCATCTGAAGCTGCAGCTTACCACCAACAGGTCCCAAATCATCAGAACCCAATATAAGGGCACTACGGATACTGTCATCATCTAAATCTAAGCTTGGTGAGGGCCCTAGAGGGTCACCTTCATCTGGGTCTGGTAGCTCACTTTTTATGCTAACCAGGGTAGGGGATAAAGGCTCCTGAAAAGATGAAACATATTTAAATACCTGAATGTGTACAATACCCATCTATAATATTATGAATGAACAAAATATCTCATAAAAGAATAATTTTACTCTAATTTCATTCTTTCTTCATGAAACTATATCTTAAAGGAATAGAGGAATAAATTACATTATTCCTAAAAGTCCACTTATCTCTCCATCATCTAATGATCTGAGAGGTTTAGGTTTGTCTTAATGTTTTTTACAGCATGATTAACTTCAATTCTTTAAACATTATAGGAGAAAGAATCTACAGCCTACCTTCTTTGGTGTGGTGAGCTCAGGTTTTTGGGTTTGTAGCAATGCCTTGCTAGCTCTTGTCCGTGTGGGTCTTAGCTTTGCCCTTGAAGTAGTGGCTGGCAATGGGGTCCTGAGTGGGCTTGTCTTTAATGGACTTTGTTTGATTGGACTCTGTTTAATAGGGCTTTCCCCAATGCTGGATTCTGATAAGAATACCTCAATAGGACCATTTTCACTTTTTAAGTGGATTTTGTAACCCTGAAATATAATAGAACTAAGTGAAAATAATAGTTTTCACATTCTGTCATTTACAATGTCTTCACAATATATGAAATTAAGTGCATGAGAATGTTCATTGTGCAAATGTTTAAAGATTCACTGTAATAGTTGGCAAAATTAACCTGCTCTTTGACCTCTTGTGGGACCTGCAGCTGTGTACCAGGTGGCGCTTTCACAGCAAACACAGTTTTGTCTTTATAATAGCGGATGGTGTGAAGATCATGGTATGTAATGTATGCATATCTTTTGTCCTGACTCATCTGCAGAAGATCTCTCTCTGTTGAAAGAAAATTTAAATACTTTAAAAACTTTCATCATAAGAAAATCTTACAACAATGAATTATTAGTGTAACGAAAAATTACAATTTTCCCTTACCTCATTCACACCAGAGTTTATATTTACATAATGCCACTCCTGTCGGCTAGATAACAAGCGCATGCAGTGACTAAGAGCGAGATCTCTCCTGGCACAATGCTGCGCTGTGCCTATATAAGCGCCTTTCACCCGCCTGCTTCACAAGTGAATAAAAATTTGTCTATACAATCGAACTCCTATGATTGTGTGCAAATATATCAGTGTAAAATATACATTTTGAGGGAGAAATCTTGACGTTCTAGGACATCACTTGGAAAGAGCAAAATATTACGCTGACGTGGTAACACGTCAACCGCCACAAATGGGTAAGTTTTAATACACAGCCAGACTTTAGAAAATAAAAAATCTCAAAATAATGTAATCTTGTAGAACTTCAAGCACATCGTTTGCCCTGAAGTGGAAAAATGAAATGTGCTGCAGTTCCACTTAATTTTCCAGACATGCGGCACATAACTGGTACTAACCAAGTATGTAATTTTTAGTCTGGGCAAGTGGCAGTATAAAATTTTCTGCTAAGAGAAGAGATGAAGTAAATGTAAGAAAAATATTTTACAAACCTGCTTGTTCTATTAATCTGTCAAGTTCATTTTCTTTGGATGCAAGATGTTCGACATCACCCTCTAAATTTTGACTGCTCATCCGTGAAGCTCTGAAAGTAAATACAAGCAAATAAATATGTCTTCTCAGCAATCCTATAACAAAAGTTTTGAGGCGAGTGATGGAGATGTGTTAGTAATATCCTTAACCCATTAGCAGCGGATGGCATGATTTGCTGCAAAGGCAGAGTCGGTCATAGACGCAGATGGCACCGTGCCAGACATGTAAACCAGCCATCTTACTGCACAAATATTTATTTAATACCATGACCAATGGGTTAACAGACAAATTTTGAACTTTAGATACTGGTGGTCATACAAACTTCTGACTGACTATTTCAGGTTATGGGGAAAACAACTGCATGACATGTGATTATATATAGTATTTTCCTATGTGACAAGTACCTATATTAGGTATTAAAGAGGATAAGACAGTGCTGCAAAAGTAGCAAGTGATGTTTCAGTACTGATGCATACCATGAGTGGCTTAACCCACTCACGACGGGGGCATTCTAGCCTTGAATGTCACATTGTCGGGGCTTTCAAACGCTTAGGCCTAAATCAATTAAATGGCTGGCACAATACTGTGCCGCCCGGCCACTGGGCTTTTGAATGATCGGTACAGTACTGTACCACCCGTCCAGAGAGGGTTAATATACCTATAACCAATAATCTGAGTAAAAAGCTGTCCATACTTGATTATATTCCTAGGAAGACATTTCTTCTCCCAATCGTTACCCATTTGTTTATTTTCCAATTATCATGTATTCCTGGTTATATACCAACATGTTCTGACACAAGTATGACACCATACAACTTTAGAAATACAGGGGATATGAATACACTTTCTGGTATATAGATTCATGCTCTTTGCACTGAGAGTCAAATTTTGTCTATAAGGAATTAAATATGCACATACTTGTTACTGAGATAAAATGCAATACCATGGAATAGCAGTCTTTTGTGATATTTTAACCCTTCCAATATGGGTCACACTAAGATATTCTGCCTGTGCTAGGCATCTTAAGATGTGTTTTGGATTATTTTCTATGTAAGGTATAAGCTTGTATTTTGAAAAGAAAGAAGAAAGAAAACCCTAAGAAAAAAAAAAGGTTAAACGGGATCCTACCCCACAAAGATGCCTATAACAAAAAGTTACTAATGGATTAATTTTCAAATATTCAATAATTTTACTTAATTTTTCTTTCCCAGCAATAACATGAAAAAACAATGTACTGTTTCTAAAAGTACTTTATCCAAGAGCTTGTTTTACTTTAGCAGGTAAACAAAATGACCCTTGAACATTTTCTATGTATTCCCTAATCTAACCTTAAAAGTATCGCTATCAAAACTTAAATAACTTTGATGTTGAAAGCACAATGAGTACTGTACTTGGTAAACGGAAAAAGCTAGTATGAACCCATGCTTTCTTATGCTGTTCCAGAAATGTAAAACACAAAGGTTGAGAAAAACCTGTGTTATCTTTAGTCTGGAAGTCTGTTAAAAACAGGAAGGTGGGGGACGAAGGAGGAAATTAAATGGAATAGATGAAAGATGTGGAAAAGTTGAAGGAGTAAGAGAGGATATTAATCTATATATCAACCCTTCCAAGGTGGGGCCACTTTGTTAGATGTTCCGACTGGACTGGACATCTTGTAATGAGTTTTCAATTATTTTCTAGACTTTAGCTTAACATATATCAATATGATATCTTAGCAAAGCAATTCTAATTAGCATTTGGTATGATACATTAATTACACAACTGACGGAATAAATGACTGCATTTTGAAGCAGTAGTGCACAAGCAGTTCCAACCCCATCGAAATGCAAGCAGTGGGAGGGTAAAGTACCAAATACTGAAACATTTTGTGGTATTACTTACAAATATCAAAAGCAAATCTATTCACAATAAGCAATTCCACAAAAGGCAAAATGTAGTGTTACACAAATCTTAACCAACTCATGACGGGGGCATTCCAGTCTTGCATGTTACAATGCCAGGGCTCTCGAACACATAGGCTTAAATCAGTTAAATAAACGACACCGTATGACGTCACCCAGCGAAAGGGCCTTGAATGCGCGGTACCCGTGGTGTACCACCCGTCCAGAGAGGGTTAATTTGAGGAAACACTTTATGCTATCATTAATCAAGTTGCCTGTATATGAATCTAGATATTCTAAACTATTAAGTACTTGACTTAATTTTCTACTTACAGCCACTGAACATTATTTTTGGACTTTTTGTTGACTAGACCAATTCCTTCTAAGACATTTGTGATGTCATATATTCTCCTCTTCTGAACAGACAGCATGTCTGAGGCCTGTAAACAAGGAAACAAGAGCGTTCTATCACATCTTCCCGTAAAATATAAAGCAGCATTATACATAACAAATACATGTTCAATCTGTAGCACTTGATTGGCCTATTTTAAGACAAAATAAGTGTTACAAACCAAAGTTTGCTTTTCCAGACATGCGGCACACACAAGGAAAATTCCAAATATGTAATTTTTAGTCTGGGTGAACATATGCTATAATTCAGTTAACTGGACTACCAATTTTATCTAAAACCTGTCTTCATTTACCACATCCAGAACAAAAGAACACCAAATACTTTTCATAGTCCTACCACTCTGCTCTATCAATTATTATAGAGGTATCATCTAATTTTAATCAATGAGTAGCATTTATATATATATATATATATATATATATATATATATATATATATATATATATATATATATATATATATATAGCGTTCAATCCTACATTTTTCCCAATCATCATTTAGAACTATGTAGTTCTTGATTCACACAAACACAAATTTAACAAGAGTATTTTCTTATTACATCTACTTCTTAATCCTGTCTTTCAGATGGTCATGGTTCTTGTTCACATTCAGATAAAAAAACAGCCTTACCGGTTTCTTTTACAATTTATCTGTCCAAATTACTTTATATAATCATTTACATGAGATATGAATCCTTACCCTATTGAGATCGACAGTGCCATCTGGTGCTGATTGGAGTAGGTCAACAAAGCGTTTTGTAAGGAGCCCGAGGGAGGTGTCATATCTTGAGGACTTACCCGGGGATGGTGCCGGAGGGACGGCTAGAATAAATACAATCAAGTGCTTTACATTGTTGAACACAAAAAAATTATTTTGTCATGGAGAAGAGATAATCTAACAAGAAAATTTTGTATAGAAGTATTGAAAGAAAGAAATTGCCACACTATAAGAATCATTTTTAATAGGAGGGAAGAAAAGAATGTCTTGTTATACATCAACTATTATGATTATTTGCAGAACAAATACACATCAACTAAGTACTATATGTCTACTGCGATGTTGTATGATGCATTTGGAAACAATGTTGTACCATCATAAGAGTTGTTTGAAATGCTAACACACCAAAAATTCCTTTTGATTTTCCTTGGACTCTACCAGCACTATTTCTTCAGCTATGCCCTTTTGTTTTTTTTGCCTTTATTGAAAAGCAATATTCAGCTTATC
>NW_028234407.1:19009234-19011734 GCF_977035675.1 Penaeus japonicus
GAGACTAACATAGTCATCCTGATTAATGTACATTTCTTTTCTAAATATACATCTAATTCATTTAGAAAAAAATGAAGTCCCCACTTTCTCTAAACACTACGACAGCGAACTGCATTTCCGGTTAACTGTGCACAACAGGACAAATGTTGGCCTATCACAAAGTAGAATCCCCCTCCACAGGCCACCCCCTCCCCCCCTTCGCCAAACAGCCGTGGGTACCCCATCCACATACCCTCTTCGCTACCACGTCCACCCTATCACCAAAAATTATATTCCACGTAACCTATGCCGAAACACGCCCTCCATCACCACACACACAGCTCCCAGGCCGCAAGAAATGAACGAAATTCCAGCCGCGGGTGTGAGAGAGGAGGCATTTCAAATTTGACTTTTTAAATGTCCACGAAAGGAGCTCCATCAACGCCATCGTCACGGGTTTTCTCTCCCTCGTTCCATCCTCGGCGTCTGTCGCACACTTGGGCCTCGGGATTCACAGATTGGGCCTCATCTTCCCAAGGCTCTTCTGGCGGAGGGGCTCAGAGTGGGGGCGCTCGTGTGACCCAGGGTGTTGGTCAGGTCACCCTTCACCCTTCACCCTACGGACCCTCACCGACTCCGCCACCGAAAGCTCCTCGAGATGCGGCAACGTTGCATCCGCTTGTACAGCCATCGGATAAACTTATTCTCATCTGATTTCACGAGAGGATCCACTCACCTCTCTCCTCGCCTCCCAATACCCCAGGGTGCCCAAAAGTCGTCAAAAATCCCGACCAAACGAGAGAGCTGCTTCCCGCGCGTCCCCCATGCTGGCGCTGTGATGGCCGCCAGCCCGCCAAAACTGCCACCGAGCCTTCCGCACCTTATTTCGGGGCCATCGCCTTGCCCTAGTCCTCCAGGGGGATGAGGACGGCTTCGTCAGACCTCAAGGAGGAAAGAACGCCGATAAACACTCCCACACGATGCCACTTACTGCACTTAGCGAGGCGAGATGCGAGGCGCGCCGCTTTCCCTCCCTCGCCGTCCGCCTGCGAACAATAAGTGGCGCCAAACCCGACCCCGAAGCCAGACGAATTTCCCGCCAGTCCCACTCAGCGAGCATGGCCATTAAAAACTGGCTCTGTTTCCTTCTTACCCACTACTAGACCTCTTTTAAGACCTCCTTCCCCGAGGGAGCAACCTATGTCGTTATTTAGTGATGTCCGTCACTTCTGCAAGGTTAAGGATGGTAAGAAAAAGGTAGATAAACATTGCAAATGAATTTTAAACTCTTGGCCGCCAGATGCCCTCAGTGTCGATTTAAAGCCACGGTATTTTGGTAAACAAAGAGTCGAACCTTTAACGAGCGTAGCTTTATAAACACCCCCTTTTAAATTCAATATGAAAAATCTTGTAATCATTAGTACACTAGATCATATTTATTATATTTTAAAAGGCTAGTGCTAAAATTTCACTATTTTTAGATCCCTATACCGTAATTTTGCGAGGAATTAAGGCCATTACGCTCCCCACAGGGCCACGCTACCATAAGGTCGATGTGTGCGGAGTTAAATGGCCCAGCTGGTGGGGCTTTGGCAGGGCAAGGCTGCGGCGGGCCGTGCTGCCTGCTGCCCTCCTCACTTCCATGGGTCAGCAGGGACGCCCACGTATTATGTAGCCTTCCGAGTAGCCATGAGTTGTCGCGTTACCCCCCAGCCGGCAGTTTCCCCAGTAGCGTTGGGGTAACTGAACTTGGTAACTTCCCGCGCTCCAAACTGGTAACAAAGGTGAACTTGGAGGCTGCTTGGTGGTAACATTATATCGACAGGATAGGAATGAATAGAAGTAGCTTGGATCTTGTTGATCAATGTTACTCTGTAGAGCATTAGCCTGAATGTTTTATGGTTAATTTCAATTAAAGTGAACCAGGCACACATTGTAATAGTTTTTTAAACAATTTATGTTGGTGCAACAGTATTCCTCTTCTCATACATTAATATAGTTAGTTTTATTTAGTGTTTAACGAAATACTATTCAGCAGTAGCAGAGACCTGCTTCGGCTGTCGACAAGGTGAATGTACCCTACTCAAGCCTTTCTCGTTAAGCCTAAACGATTTTCGCTAATCGAAGACCCGGCTGGATCCTGTATTTCAAATTAGTCGAGTGAGCACATTGCATCAATATATGGCAGCCTTGTGCACTAAACCTACACGGTACAGTGGTTGAACAATTGGCGAACAGTGAGACATAAGTGCATTCCTTTTTACACGGCCAAGGACCCAGGCCCACGTGGTTGGAGCGGCGGAGGGTGGGGAGGGAATGGTCACAGTTAAAGGGAAATGAAAAGAGGGAAAAACGGTACTATCTCGTGGAATAAATTTAGGCAATCGGCTTTTACTGTCTATGTTCCTTTTAAAGAAATAGGTTAAAGTACCTCCAGTAAATTCTTCCATTCTATATATTCGCAAATTTAGATCGACCTTACACTATTCTGAATATTACCACTTTCCCTCAAGCAGCACCG
>NW_028234407.1:19021734-19029234 GCF_977035675.1 Penaeus japonicus
ACGACAAGAAAAAAAGTAAGAACGTTTAAAGAGGCGTGAGTAACAACAGGTAAAACTCGGCAAGTTCCGGACATATTAAGAGAACTGCCTACAAATAACAAGAGAGTGCGGATGTACATATCCGTTGTCGTGATAACTCGTGGACGGCCGGATGTAGAGATGAGGGCTGAGAGGGGAGGGGAGAGGAGAGGGGGGGAGGGGGAGGGGCCATAGACTCGAGTTAAAGGGTCAATAATTGCCTTCATACGGTATACTACCGCCTGTTCCTAGTTTTCTAGTGTTTCCTTTAATTCGTCGTCAGCGTTTATTTACAGGATTTGTAATGTTCTCACGGCAGTTACTGCGGTCTTTAAACACTGCTATCTCAGCTGATGATGATACTATCATTGCACTATTGCAAATATAATCATTATCGTCATTAGTATTAGCATAATTTATTTCCGTATCAATGGCATTGTTATCATTACATAACAACAATAATCATTATTACATAACAATAATCACTTCCATAACTAATCATTATTACATAATAATCATTATTATCAAATTCATTATCACAATTTTCATTATCCATCGTTATTATTAGAATGATCATAGTGGTTATTATCAATTTTAGTGTTGTGGTTATAGTAACCAACATCGACGTAGCAGCAACGGCAACACTGATGGTAAGCCTCAATGGTAAGAACAAAATTAAAAAAACATTACACTAATTATAATAAAGACGATTAAGACCATGCTATCAATAATTTGAGTAATGATTAAATGATAATGATATCAGTTATGAAAATGATATTAATAATTACAACACTAAAATTAATTATAACGATGATGATAATGATAATAATGATAATAGTAATCATAATGATGATAATGACAAGACTAATGATAATAATTATATGCATTAAAATAAAAATTATTATCATCATCATTTTGACGGTGATATCAATGACAAATATTGATAACAGCAACGCAACTGCTGCATATGATAATAACAATGATAATGACTATATTGATAATTAACATGCTTAATCGTTATCATTAACAGCATCATTAATAAACACAACAATGCTGTTAATGATGATAGCAATATCATTATCATAAGGATAACGACAACGATAACAATCATAATAAAATAATGATAAATGATAGCAACGATAAGAGTAATACTAGTTATTATCATAATCATAATGATATTAACGATGATACCGCTTACAGCATCGATTGAAAACTTCTATCACTATTGCAAGGTCACTTTCTGACCAAATTATGATAATAACGAAGATTTATTGGTAATGATAATTATCATTGCGATATTAATTAAAGACTTGCTCACTACTGCTACTAAAACTAAATACATAAACAAGGACAGCAGTTTGAATGATAACACGAATATTAGTTAAAAAAATATTTTCTTTATCAAACAGTCACAAAATAATTATTGACTTTGAAAATTATCATTTCTGATAATTATAATTTTATTCTGACATTAGCGTATTTAAGGTTATACATATTTGTATCACTCTTGTTATTGTTATAAGCACTAATGTTTTCATTAGTGTTGTTATTAATATTATTGCTTAGACAAAGTAAAATATTGGCCCCGCTACTCATGCGCCGTCTAAACCTCCCTCGATTTCGAATACTGCCGCGTCCAGGCGTATAAGTATTTTCGACCAATCATTTTTTATATTATAAAATCATATATTTTAGAATAAACTACAACTCTTTGAATGCATCTACATATTTATCAATATCACTTTAATGTTTGATGGAGTAAAAAGTTAAATCTACTACTTCCATTCTTGTTATGCTGTACGACAATAACACGTGGCTCCTCGGCAGCGAACACTTAAGCCATGTGAGTGATGTTATGTTGTGTTCGTGTTGTACCTGTGTGAGCGTGCATCTCTGTCAAAAATCGGCAACAGCAAGATTATGTAGTGGAATAGAGAGTCGACATATTTCCGGATTAATCAGGGTGTTGTTAGAGGCACAATTGACATAAAGGAAAGGTGAGTAAGAAAGATGTTCGCCCAATGAAAAGGGTTTGTGGAATGTTGTATTTTTTTCCTTTAAAGTCGATGTTACCGGGTGGGCATTTTCTGCTCTTTATTGTCCTGACAGCAGATATATTACACATTTCTAAGCCTAGAGTTGTATCATGGGATCAGATTTCATATTTTGTGTGTAATGTAACTTAACTTAACGGGGAAAATAGTGTATGAGATGAGAAGCGCATACCAAAGTGGGCGTTAACCCTCCCAGGGCTGCACTCCTCCCGCCACTGTGAACGTTATTTCATCCTAGATATCCTTATTGTCAAGGGCCTCACCAAACAGGAGTCTCCCGCTTGGGTCAGATATCACGCCAATATGCTGTCAAGTTGATGTTCTCCTTGGGGCAGCAATGCAATGTAAGGACAACAGCGTATACGCAATTGCATACCTGGAACAGATCGATCAGTGGGCTGGTGTGACATGCCAGAATCCTCAAGTATCGTGTGCTGAGTGCGAGGGAGAAGAGTTCCTCACGAATGTGTGTTGTGTATTAAACTATTTTGTTTGGTATTCATGCTTTTTTATTACTTTGTCATGATTTTCATTAGTATTACTAATCACTAATGATATTATTATCCATGCCATATATTCATATTAACATCATTAATGGTAGTAGGAAACTTATGATGATTGTAAATATCGTTTAATGTAAATTTTGTTGGGAAAGCTGTCATTGTCATAATAACGATGATATCTCTATTGTCATTGCTGCCATGATGATGATAATTTCAATAACAAAGAAAAAAAAAACAATGAATTATGTAGTTGCATACATGAGGTGTCAGTAGGCGTTTTCGTCTCACTAATCTACTCTGCTGTGCCTGAGAGGAACTCAATCAGGCCGAAACATTATCTACCTCTGTGGAATGGACTGCGAACTAGTGGCACGGCGAGTGAATGCAGCGCCGAGTATAATGTAATATGCATGCTCTAGGTTTACCTAATATTGATTTGGTGTATATATACATGGTTCCACATGCGCTTATCACCAAGGGGTGAGTCAATAAATAGGCCTATGTGACCCGCATTCCTTGTTTTTTTTTGGGGGGGGGGGGATTTGTTTATATCTGCCACTATAATCATTGTTACTAATGGTATAGTTACTACTATAATAACATTAACTACAGTAACGATAGTAATGGAAATAAAATAAATTTTCCTTAATATTCAACGGTTGGGGTGTGCAGGGGAGGCCAGGCCTATTAATTGACTCCTCGGTCACTAAGCACTTCTGGAGCCATCTCTGTGCAATAATAATAAAAAAAATAATGGTAGTAATAATAGTTATAATGATAATGATTATAATAGAGATAAAGATTAAGATAACAAAAACAGAGCAAATCATAAGAGTGACCAGTGCATTTCTACATGTACTTGCGATGTTTACGAGATGAGAATAAAAGGAGGCGGTAATATGATAGCAAGGGAAGGATTGGAGGCTATTACTACTACTTTTTTCTTTTTTACAGAAACGCGTTTGGCAAAACTAGTATTAGTATTAGTAATCTAGGTAATAAAGATAATAATGATGATAGCAATACTGGTTATTATCTTTGGCAACAACACTAATGGTAATTATAAAATTATAAAGTAATTGATTATGATTCGGATGATAGTGTATTGATAAAATCAGTGTTACTAACACGTTAGCCAATACCACTACTACTATTGTTATTATTGTTTATAATCTTAGTCATTCCTGTTTTGTTAATATTGTTAATTTCATCATAGTTATCATCAGCCTCACAATATTTTTATGATCATTCTTACCGCTTTCATTATCCGCATTATCCTAATAATCACAACTGTCATGATCATGAATTGTTATTATTACGACTGTGGCGACGGGCTAACGTTTATTCATTTATTTTATAGAGCGCCTTGCCCCTCTCCTCGGCTATTCCGCTACCGAAAGTGGATATGGCTTAGAAGTGTAAAAGTGTATAAAACGGTCACATTTTATCAACACGTTCCCATTACGTCATATTGAGACATGCCAAAGTAGGTGAATACGGTAAATTATTGTCAATATATTACCGAAAGCGCAAAGCTTACCTTTATTTTTGCCACTATTTTGCCGCTTTTCTGGAGGCTCCTTTTAAGTTTCCTGATATACTGGAGTTCTCCAGCTACCGTGGTTTAGATAATTGGATATATTATTGTGATTACATCAGGTGTATATATATATATATATATATATATATATATATATATATATATATATATGTATGTATGTATATATTTGTATATATATACATATATATACATATATATATATATATATGTATATATGTATATATATGTATATATGTATATATATATATATATATATATATATATATATATATATATATATATATATATATATATATATATATATATATATATATATATAGTTTGCCTTACGTGAAGCAACCAGACCATACGACTGTTCCTGCGTCGACTTATAGCCATATCAAACCGGGCATGCAGGAATGCATGTTTTCATATATATGTATATATATGTAGAAGAAGAAAAAGAAGGAAGAAGGAAGAAGGAAGAAGGAAGAAGGAAGAAGGAAGAAGGAAGAAGGAAGAAGGAAGAAGGAAGAAGGAAGAAGGAAGAAGAAGAAGAAGAAGAAGAAGAAGAAGAAGAAGAAGAAGAAGAAGAAGAAGAAGAAGAAGAAGAAGAAGAAGAAGAAGAAGAAGGGGAGAAAATGGCATGCACCGCTGTCGGGACGTTGTAGGTCTATTCGAATATTGTTACCTTGATTGTCACAACGACGCCCTGTTAAAGCGTTGTCAGATGTTAAACCAGTAAGGTGGGATGTGCAACTGTACCGGGAATTCATATTGAACATTTCCTTTGCGTTATCGTGGTATGATCATATACTAGTTTGTGAGCAATACGTTACCAGGCAGTAACTAAAGATAGAGGTAGAATGTGCAACCGGCGTGATCTCTGTCGCCACATCCGGAAGTCGTAACGGCCTCTTGTGGTAAGGGATCCTCTCCAAACTATTCTGCGGCGAAGAAAGCTGGCGTAATTACTTATTCATAGGGAAATTGTGACGCATCAGATCCTTTCTGACTCCGGTTCCCTCCCTCCCTCCTTCTCCTTCGCTGGCCTGCGGGATAGGGCAGGGGGGAAAGTGGAGGCAGAAGATACCTTAGGCTAGCTAACCTGCCCATGTGAAATCGTTAAGTGGGTCACGTGCCCAGCAGATAGACGAAAGGGGCAGGACATGTTTGTGGATGTGGCTTGGGAATATATTCGTAGGAGGTAGTGCGAAAGCATTATGTTCCTATCGGTCCTCTAGAATTGATAGGGTTTCTGTGTGTTTTTGGCTAAAGTATCTGTTTGGTTGTTGCTTTCTTTTATATCTACTTTCTGTTTTTTTCCTGAGTTTGTTTCGTCCTCTTTGTTATATATATATGTGTGTATGTGTGTGTGTGTGTGTGTGTGTGTGTGTGTGTGTGTGTGTGTGTGTGTGTGTGTGTGTGTGTGTGTGTGTGTGTGTGTGTGTGTGTGTGACAAGACTACTTTCAACACTTACAGCTATCCTCACAGCCATCAGCAAGACCACTGATGACGTAATTGTTCCTCGGGGTGGTGAGTTGGGCCCACCATCCCTTCTCCGTGTCCGGCTGTATGACACTAAATGCGTTGCCGGTACTCAAGAATTCTGCCCGGCCATTCTGCCATGCATCAACGTCAAGAGTTTTTTTAACCGAGTTAAAATTGGGGAAATATTTTCTTTCGCACCCCGTCTCTCTCTCTCACTCCTCCCTCTCCTCTCCTCTTCTCTTCTCTTCTCTTCTCTTCTCTTCTCTTCTCGCTTTCCCTTCTATTTCCTTTCAATTTCTATTCTTCCATCTTCTACATGCCGCCATGTCCTCTTCCTCTGAACACAGGATGGAAGCTTCATATAATGTATGCCGTAAACAAACAAAAAACATGACAGACTCATCAGACAAAGTCGGGAGAAAACACAGCAAACAATACACAATACACGGGAAGTAACCTTGGAAAGTTTTCGGCCCTAAAAGGACGGTGCGTTGTCTACAAGCTAGCCTAAGAGGATGAAATTGCACAATTTCATCATAAAAGTTGGGCTAGTATAGCACGATCTATCATTGGGGCGTGTTCCTTAGAAAGAGTTTATATTTGAATGTTATTTGTTGATGCGTATTTCTGGCATGCTTTCATTTGAACTCTGGGATAGATCCGTCACACAATCTTCATTTGTCATTATAGGATATCTATTTTATATATATTTTGGAGAGGATGACCTCTCCGTACGCATCCTCACCTGAGGGTATAATGCCGCTGACAGGTGCGAGGTTAGGTAGAGGAAACGAGTAAGAAAGATCGAGACTGTAGCGTGACGATAATATCCGCTGGGTCCAGTCAAACGGGACGAGTACGAGACTATATAATATTTGAGACTTTCTCAAATAGTGCTCACTTTGAAGATCCATAGTTTTTCCTGTGTATGCCAGTTCGCTTGCGCAATATACCCAGGCACCAGGATCATGTGTCGACATAAATAACGATTCTTATTGCCTACTGTACCGGAGCCACAGGGTGTACGGCAAACGGTTTTGCGTGGCTGGCGGGCGTACGTTGACTTCCAAAAACAGAATACGAAGAATTCATCAACGGCCATCAAGACTAGCTGTCATCCTAATATAAACTTCGCAATGCCATTATACTGAAGATGCTAACACGTATCGTTGTAAGAAATTTGGCTAGCGCTTCGTCGCAATACTTTTATCTTGTGTGTAAGCTTAGCCTAACGGTCAGCTAAGCATCCCTCATGCTGACTCATTGTCAATATAATGAAACCAATCTTTACACTTTGCTTGATTGTAGTGCACTCCAAACATTGTAAGGACGATGAATAATATTATATAATTGTTCACTCCCGCGACGGGCCTGGTATACTTAAAAACTGTTATCCCGAAAGATATATACAGTAAGGTGATCTGTGATTGGCCCACAGAAAGGCAAGCCCGTCACAAGGTTTAGCATTGGAAGAAGCCGAATTCCACGGCAGTTACTCAAGAAAAGGAAAACGGTAAATGTCCCCGCTAGTAGAAGCGCTTTTTAAAAATCTTTTATTGCTTTTGCTTTCATATTTTTCTATTTTTGAGAGATTATAAGAGAGGTTTGTGGTCTCTCGCTGCATGGTGTGAGTAGCGCGCGTCCTCTGCTATGTCGCCGGTGGATAGGAACTTCCCTTACTTTCCCATGATGCTATTCTTCGTGTGAACGCCACGCTAAAGGATGAGAAAACAAAGAAAACACACACACACACAGATAACTACACACACCGACATAGATATACACACTGACACAGATACACACAGGGAAAAAAATACAACACAGATACAAACACAGACACAGATGCAAACACAGACACAGATACAAACACAGCCACAGATACAGATACAAACA
>NW_028234407.1:19034234-19036734 GCF_977035675.1 Penaeus japonicus
TTTTAAGAGATTATGATTTAAAAATTGGTCTTATGATAAATCGTTTGTCTACTTTCGTTGTTTTCCTCATTTAGAGTTTCCTTAACATTTGGATTGTTGCTTGTGGTTGTTGCAATTTATTTGACATAGTAATGTTGTCCGTATAGGAGCAAAAAGAGATTCTGTTTGTTAGTTTATTTATGGAGATGGTCAATTTTCAGACTATACCGTGGTAGTGCTTCTATTTTCATTGTATCGATCGATATTATTTATCAAAGTTTATTAGTATAGTATTTATCAGTGTTATCTCCCTCCATATTCGGTATAGCTGATTGTTTCATTAATAAAGTACTAGCAATAGGATCCTATAAAACAGTTAGGTGGGTGCATTTACCTATTTTCGGTGAAACCTTGTTTGTTTTATGAGTCGACTCTTTTAAATTAGTGCCCCATCACGCCAACAGATGGCATTCAGTGTCGGCCATTTAGTTCTTTTGGCTGTCGGATTTCTTTCGTTATTTTTGTTTGTGAACGCAGCTTTGTTAATGACAAATTGAACGGAGAAGGAAACGATGGAGTTAAATTGCCCGTGCGGCGGTCAGCTGATGGTGGCAAGCAGGTGTGCAGAGTGATTAGCGGAGAGAAGACAGTGTGGGGTGGGTGGGGTGGGGGTGATTCCATGGGTGTGCAAAGAGCGCGAGGCCACGTGGTCAACGGGTCACGTGATGCGGTTGTGGACGACGCTGGTCTTTGTATCATGGCAGGTGCTGGCGGTTGGGGTCACCTGCATACGTGCGACGTGCGTAGGAGACCTTTAAGCCATTCGGCACGTGATTAAGAGTTAAAAGGTCTATACCCCCCTGTGTGTGTGTGTGTGTGTGTGTGTGTGTGTGTGTGTGTGTGTGTGTGTGTGTGTGTGTGTGTGTGTGTGTGTGTGTATGTGTATGTGTATGTGTATGTGTATGTGTATGTGTATGTGTATGTGTATGTGTATGTGTATGTGTATGTGTGTGTGTGTGTGTGTGCGTGTGTGAGCGCACGCTTGCTTGTGTGTTTTTGTGCCTTGCGTGTGTAGTATTGTACTTTGAGTTTTATGGTTGTGTATGGTTAAATGCATATCTGCCTTGCCTTTAGGTTTCTGTAGCGCTGTATTTATGTATTTGTTTAACGGTTAAATGTCCGGTGCATGTTCATGTCATTTGTTCTTCGTGCTCGGTTTGCGTCTTTTATATTACTGATAATAGAATCATAAAGTTCGCTGCCATGTTTAAAGATAATTTTGAACATGAAAATAAAGAGTTCATTGTTCCTGTTTAGTTGCTGACTTCAGTATTCGTTTTGTTGTTGTTGTTATTATTATTGTTGGTATTGGTATTATTGCTGCTGTTATTGCTGTTATTATTATTATGATTGATTTTACCGTTATTGTAATTGGTATATTATTGTTGTTGTTATTGTTGTTATTATTAGTGTCAGGATTATTTGGCCATTATCAACGTTATTACTATTACCATTGCTATTACTACTACCACTACCCTTGCCATCACTATTACAATTACCATAACCATTCTCATTACACTTATCACTACCATTACATCCCGTCACCACTACAAGCGGTAGCCGTCGTAGGCGCACCACGAATAGTTTGTAATGATAACGATATCTTTGATAATAACACCGACGATAACGGCGCCCGCGGACATGTTCACTGGGCTGAAGCTACACGCAGGCGGCATCCCTCGTGAGTTCATCAGATGTTCTTTATTGGCAGCAGCAACACGTGCAACATCCGACACAGCTGTAGCCCCCACTGGCGTCTCTCCTCACCCGCCGAGAGGGTGAGGAGGGAGAGGGTGAGAGAGAGGGAGAGGGTGAGGTGAGGGTGAGGGTGAGGTTGAGGGTGAGGACTGTGAGGGTGAGAGGGTGAGGGTGGTAAAGGAGGAGGGAGAGGGAGGGTGAGGGCGAAGGAGAGGGAGAAGGTGAGAAAGAGAGAGAGAAGAGAGAAGAAAGAAGAGAGAGGACTGAGGAGAGAGAAAAAAATCAGCTGAAACAAAAAAGTTGAGAAGCCGGAATAGATACTCAACAGAAGTTCGTGTGTTAGAGAGCAGACTGTGGCATAGGAGTCTAGGCCTACACCCGCAATTAAAATTTCCCATTCCCTCGGCGTTCCTCACAAGGTGTGTGTCCCACCATTTGTGTAATTGCGAATGCACAGTAATGCGGGCGTCGGACTTCGGTCGGTGGAGCGAGGTTGTGGTCGCGGTCGCCAGATGTCGTTGGGTGGGCGTGTCGGCGGCGGCGGCGGTGGCGCGTGGACCAGACGCATGCTTGGCGGACCACGGCGATGGTTCTTGCGGGCGCTGGTCAAACTCGGAAGCCCTCCCCGAGGCCTCGTGTAGGGGTTCTTCCTGGGAGCATGCAGATTCGTGTCTGTTAACGGACGTTTTCATTCAGACGTCAAGACAGGCAATCACACGCACGCGCGCGCGCGCGCGCACACACACACACACATACACACACA
>NW_028234407.1:19054234-19059234 GCF_977035675.1 Penaeus japonicus
GTTAGGTGGAGGTTTTCCATTGGTTAGTTTAAGTAGGAATGTTCAGAACTTCATTTATTTAGTCAATTGCTGTTCCTAGTCCCAATTTTCTAGCACTTTCAACATCATCAGTCTCATTTTCATATTTATTATCTCTATCATCTTTATGATCTTCTCCTTTATCTCAATCGTTTTCATCATCTTGATCATCATCATCATCATCATCATTATCATCATCATCATTATCATCATCACCATCATCATTATCTTCATCGTCATCATCATCATCATAATCATCATCATCACCATCATCATTATCTTCATCACCATCATCATCACTATCACCATCATCATCATTGTCTTCATCGTCATCGTCATGACAATATGACAATATCCAAGAACTAGGTTCAACAAGAGCTATATTGATATTGGAAATCATAACATAGCAGTGCAATTAGTATAGAGTATGATTTAATGGTGATGCATGTGGCGAGACTGGTGGTGCTGCATTAGACAGTGATGTAGTGGTGTCTTGTGGTATGGTTATGTTGCATGTGTGGTGAATATGTCAACCTTTGGAATGGATGATGAGGGCTATCTTGGTGAGGAAGGTGTCTGTGCTGTGTTTGCCATGGGGGTATAACAAGTGTGATGGAGCGTAGCTTTAGTAATGCACCGGATAACGTTGACACTGTTATTATACCTTCGATGGTGACGGTATGTGGTGGTGGATGATGATGCCTATAAGTGATGGCAGTCGTGTTTAGGTCAGGTGATTCAGCTGTTTGGTCCGTGCCTTGGATGGGGAAGCTCTCGGGTCCTGGTGCTGGTGGCGGCTCAGCTCTCCTCGCATGCTCTTTTGGATGTGCTGTGCTTGGCGTGAGCAATATAGCAAAGGCATTATAACTTGCGTCCAGTTTATTTAAGTTTTTGAAATATGAAATATGTGTGTGCATTTACCAATCCATCTTTTGTTAGATAGCTTTAAATGGATGAAGTGTATTTTGTTGAATGTGCACGTAACACTGGAGTGAGGAGAACTGATTATCACCCGCACGAGTGTCAACTATTGAAGTTGGCTAGTGGCACACGTGCATGGGGCGTGGCTGGGCAAAAGCTAACTCTCGTGTCGGTGCAGGGGAGCCGCTGGCGGAGGCGAGGGGGCCCGCCCACTACGACCGGCCCGTGGCCTGGGTCCGGGGCAACAAGAAAGACTCCGGCTACCTCATGCACGTCACCAACGTCTTTCATCGCCTTGGCTATGAGCTCTCGGATGACGGCGACGACTGGGATGTCCTGTGGTCACACAACTATCCCTTCCGGGAGCTGAAGGAGATGATGACCAAGCTGAAGCCCCACCAGAGGGTCAACCACTTTCCTGGGTCGGGCTACATCACCAACAAGGTCAACCTCGCCACCTCGGGCTTGCCCTTCATCCCGCGGGCGTTCAGGATGCCCGGTGAGAAGGAGGACCTGCTCAAGCATGCCAAGCTCAACTCAGACCTCTTGTTCGTGCAGAAATCTAACAACCATCGCGGCATTAAGATCGAGAAGCTGGACGCCCTCGACCTGGGCGCCGATGGGTCCTTCGTTCAAGAGTTCGTCCACAATCCCTTGCTGGTGGACGGGTACAAGTTCGACATCGGCGTCTACACCATCGTCACCTCCATACAGCCTCTCAGAGTCTACATCTTCGAGGGCGATGTGCTGTTCAGGTGAATCATTGTGCATCTTTTGTTATCAATTCCATCAATATAAATTTACTAATGACAAATTAGAAAAAAATCAGTAATACACTTCCGTGAATGATGTACTGGAATGAAATCTTATTGTTTTCCTCATGCCAAAGGTTCTGTCCTGTGAAGTACCATCCATTCGACCCCGAGGTCCGAGACAAGTATGTCGTAGGGGACGATTACCTGCCCACGTGGAAAGTCCCCTCTCTGGCCAAGTACTACAAGGATCTTGGTTTTGGCATGAAAAGGTCCTTCGACGCATGGTTAAAGTCACAGGATAAGGTAGGAATTATTCTTGTCAACAAGATCAGGTGTTTGTTTATCAGTAAGTAGTAGCCTCTAGGTGTTCAAAAGTTGTTCAGGTTAGGTCTTACTCTCTTTGGGTCATTACCGTTTATACATATACTTTTTTGGGAATGCTTTAATTTCTGGTATATTATTTTAGCAGCCTCTTTGTGTGTGCTGGATTGGCATTTTAACCAAAAAAGTTTTTCTTCGTAACATTTGGTGAATAACAAAGTTTTGGGGAAGATATGACTCAACATTACTTTACTGCAACTATTGGGTGTCGTTATAAAATCTGTACTGTTACAATGTTCCCTGAGCGTGCCCTTCCCGCCTGCAGGACCCTGAAGTGGTGTGGAACGCCGTGCGGGAGGCCATCCGCAACGTGTTTTACGGCAAGGAGATGGCGCTGGCGCAGGCCGCCAGCCATTACCCGCGTTCCACCAACTTCTTCGAGATGATGCGCATCGATTTCGTCATCGACGACCAACTCAAAGTCCACCTGATGGAGGCCAACATGTCTCCCAATCTGTCCTCGTCGCACTTCAAGGAAAATCGCCTGTTGTATGAACAAGTGGTGTTCAACCTGCTGTCGCTGGTGGGCGTGGGGCGCGCAGTACACTCCGCCTCACTGGCTCCTAGTTCCCGGGAAGAAATGGAGATGCAGG
This sequence comes from Penaeus japonicus, assembly GCF_977035675.1. Classification (NCBI taxonomy): domain Eukaryota; kingdom Metazoa; phylum Arthropoda; class Malacostraca; order Decapoda; family Penaeidae; genus Penaeus; species Penaeus japonicus. Next base: position 19,056,903 of record NW_028234407.1, read on the forward strand.
CGGCCCAGAAGGACGTAATGGTGTTCCCCGAGCATTGCAGCGTCTCCTGCTCCCACCAGAAGGCCTGCGACAAGGTGGAGTGCCAGCTGTGTAAGCCGTGCCTCACCAACGAGCAGCAGGAGGACCTGACGCGAGCCTTCTTGGAACACCAGCGGCGAGGCTTGTGTCGGCGCGTGGTGCCAGCCTCGATCCAGCACCACCACGCCCACGACCCGGCCAACATGAGTGGACTCTCGCCCGAAAACACTCTGTTGACCGAGTGGTTCCGCGGGCAGTGTTTGCTTGACCAGGCGCTCTGTTCCTGAGCAGCCCTCTCTGCAGCGTCACACATCTATTTTCATATTCGGAAATTATGCAACAATATCTCAGTTACGGCGAACGTTTGCGGTTGTAGGCGTGAGCTGTAACTGCGTAACGATGGAACGAGCAATGCGTCTCCATTGATGTGATAAGAGTTAAGCCCTGAGATTTGATTTGATCGAGTTGTTATCCTGCAGGTTGCAATCAAAACAACGAAGGGAAACAGGAAAAGACAAATATTCCAAAGGCCTTTTCGCTGTATTGCTTCTTCGTTGTTTATCACGAATCCTTCACGGAGCCTGTAGGTTCACTGATGATGTCCACTGTGATGGGTCTTGATCTTCGTCCGGCAGTAAACAGACGATGGTCCTGTTAATGAGATCTGGTTGTCATATTAAGCTTTTTGTTGTAAAGTTAATTCAATTATTTTAAACACGTTTCATTTCCGTTGTTAAGACCAATGAAGCAAATTCATGGTGATTTAAACTTGTGTGCCTTGTTTCCAATGTCTACCTAATCGTCGTAACGTCAAAAGATCGAGGATTGGCTGTTTGATCGTAGCTCAAGTCTCCTGCACACATCGTGTAGCACATATTTTTTTGTACTTAATATTTGTTCGTGTTATTTATGGCACTATATATATATATATAACTAAACTAACCAAGTGCAATTTTGGTATCGTTAAGCATATTTTTACGAAAGTATAGCATTCAAAATGTATTTTTATTACTATTTGAAAAGAGATGTTCTTTGTATATGCATATTTTTAATCGGAATGTTTCATAGAAGTTGGTTAAACCTTTACTTGTGTTTGTGATATATTTTTATAGATAATTTTGTATGCACGTTAAGATTTCCCTTACATTGTTTCTTTGTTGTCTTTTTGAGATTATTCATGTGAAAAAGAGATAAATAGCCTACTTGTACAATATGATAGTAGAAATATACGTATATTTCGCACACGCTACTTCGCTTGTATCTAATTTGTAATTAGCATCATCATGTCATCGCAATAAACATTCTTATTTACTACTATTTTATTTCTAAAATACCAAAAGCAATAAGGATGATACTAGTTCACACATAGTCATTGTTGACCCTGCCATTGCAGAGCATTTGCAGGAGGCTCGCAAAAAAGTTCCCCCGTCGGGAGACCAAGATGTTTCACCGCCCTTCCAGTGAGCTCTTGGAAACTCATCTCCAGGTGCATTAGTCCCCTCTTTCTCTCATTTGACTTACTGTTTTGAGGGAAACCCGTATTTCAAAATCTGGAGACTGGTTGGCCCTGGCCAGAATTTGTGTGAGTCCTGCTTTGAAGGCTCTAATAAACATGCGTGGCAGTAAGTCAGCCTTGTAGCATAAATGGAAAGAGGAGTGTAAGTGATGGATGGTAGCGGCATATTGTGATGGCGCCAATATAGCCGGAATACCCGTAATCAAAATGCTTTATCACGCAAATGAAATAGTTTCCGTTAATAAAGGCGCTTCACAGGCTATATGTATTTTTTTTACTGCTATGTAGGTATACGGGACAGGAATGGATCCTGGACGCGGGGACTGTGTGAAGTCGAACAACTAGAAAGAAAAATGCATGCCAGGTCACAAAGCTTACTTGTTGCTGTGACGAAGGCGGGATTTTTTAGCTGGAGTCAAAGCCGTTGAAGTCTTAGAGTGAAATTCCGATTGTGGTTGCACACAGCAGGAGTGGATTGACTGCTGTTAAAAGTAAGAGTCGGTGAGATGAACAAAAAAGTCGGGTTCATAATAATTGGATTTTGGTATTTTCTGTCGTCGCAAATCGTTATTCTGTGAATATGACTCGTTTACGCAAATTATTTAACGCGTAATGATTTGTACACTACTTAATTAACTGAATTTGAAATCGCTAGCTCATGCGAGCTACAGGGTGTGCATATTTGAGTAAATCCATCGATCGTTTATGGATTTGGTACTGTGTTGCAAAAGAATGAAATTCACATTAACATTTTGCTAAAATGCATTGGAGCCTTGCCTTGAATACCAAGTAAGCCAT
>NW_028234407.1:19069234-19074234 GCF_977035675.1 Penaeus japonicus
GCAAAAAATACCTATATTTCCATATCCCAAATTTCAAATTCTTTTCATCATTATAAGGTCACAGATTTCTTTTAAGGCCTATTTTCCAGCATAATAGCAATGAATGTGCTAACATGCAACCGTAGTAACATGACTGTCTGTGAATATATGTACTGTATTCTTCAAATTAGTATACAAAATGGTCAGACTTAAATGAACATGAACACAAAAAATAAGAATGACTTAAGTGTAAATGATATACACTTATGAGTAGATTTTAAGAACATACATATATATACACACACACGCAACACAGCCCAATAGACAATGTAAAATGTTACACTGGTAGATGCACTGTGCTCCTTAAGAGTATACATATTAAATATAAGGTTATAATACATCCATCCATCTTTTTAAAAGAATGTTGTGATGATGTAAATGTATCGCTTAAAGACTTCTAAATATTTTTTTCATAGAAGAAAGGAAAAGGGAAAAAAATCGAATAGAACAGAATAGGCATTGAAAAAGACACAGTACAATTATATGGACAGTGATTATTATTTCCACTGAGGTAAAATATTTGTTACATTACAATCTACTTATGAGTATAATGCACAGCCTTTAGATCCACTGCTAATCATGTTCATAAAAGTAACTATCAACTAATCAGTGGAAGTATTATCCAATATGTCTGTAATCCTAGTGCATACCATAAAAAATTGGTAGTAAAACTTTAGTCTACAGTCTATGATGGTTTCAAATTATATACATTACATAGTATGCAGCTTCTATTATTTTCTGCATAAAAAAAGAGAAAGAAAAAGGAAAAGAAAGGAGAGAGAGAAAAAAAACATGCATGCACAGATATATACAAATATATCTTTCCATTTATAAATGTCAATCCCCCTAAAAAAGAGAAAAAGAAAAGAAAAACTTTCAAAGGGAAATGCCTTCCTTCCTCTATGTTCCATACGGAATTAGAAGGAAAAAACAAGTAACAAAAAACAAGGAATAGGATCAAGGAGCAAGAAACAATCCAGGAAACAATCCAAATCAACAAATTAACTCTCACTTCCTGTTCTGTTCTGTTGTCACTCTCATTTCCCACCAGGGTTCTCCATATAAAAAGAATATTGGACCTACACATAATGGAAAAAAGAAACCCTCCAAATCTTCCAAATGTAAAAAAAAAAAAAAAAATTAAATGACATCAAAACAATTACGATTATTTACAACTGATCAACTGATAATGATAAAAAAATGTCCTAAAAAAATAATGACATTACATCTTACATCAACAGTGTAAGACAAATCATACATCTCTGAAATTATGATCACAAGATGAGGCAAAGAAAAGAACTGAGAGACAACTAAAGCATAACAATATCTATCTTTGCTGAGAAAACCAGAGATCCATGCCCATCTCTTACAGCAGAAAACATTGCATAACACAAAAAGTCATCTATTTTGTAAGACCAAAAACATAAGTGGCAGAACCTTTTAAAATATGATAATATTACATCAACTTTCATTCTGTTATAGCAATTATGTACACATCCATCTTACAAACCCTACAAGAAAGTATTTGACCTGTTAGTAATTTTATCTTTCTCATTCATTTCAGATGGTAAAGCTTTTACTCTATTTTTTCTGGTTTTCCTTCTTGCCATATTCACTGTTTCAAGGAGAATATTTGATTTCTGCTGTTCAGACTTTTCAAAATATGGCTTTGCTACAATGTCTTCCCATTATTCAAAAAGAATCTGAACTGTAAAGCTACTGATAAATAAATATGTCAGCTTCTTGAAAAAAAGCACTACATATTATGAAAGACAACACAAACATTAGAAGTTTAAACATGAATTTATATAAAGACAATAAAGTAGTAAATGGGCCTACATTCTAACTCCTCATGATATTGCAAATTGCTGCATCTAAACACTGTGTGCCTATATATATATATATATTTCACTTTAATGTCTGTATGACTAGGAGTTCATTAATATTACAACCCTTTATAACACTTGAGAAAAAGTTCAAACATTTCAAGGTCATTCATATGATAATGGTACAATATAATATATTGTATTACACTGCAATATATACTAAGATGAAATTTACTCTATTTGCATGTAAAATGGTAGATATCATTACACATTGTGCCAAAGAAAACAACTTCTGAATTTAAACAATATAACAAGCAAGACATACTTCTACAGAAAGGGAGTAGTTGTATAATAACAAATTTTAAGTTGGTTTCCAGGCCAAGATTCTCTTCTTTATATCAAGCTCTTGCCATATTTGTAAAGCTCATACAAAACGCTGCAGCCAAGCTAATGTAATGCCTATATCACATGTCTCATTTCTCCTTCATCTTCTTCCCATACCAGCTTAGCTCTAACTGCCTTTCGTGTAAGGCCATAAAACTTCTGAGGCTTCAACTTCCGTTTTGTAGCTGTGAATTTCCACCCCATGTGACTGTGACAGCTTGAGCAATTGGCAATCGTCCATGCATATCTGGAAATATTGTGAAAATAAATCAAATGGTTAATTGGCATACATATGTAAAAATGTACTAGCCTATGAATAATATTTAGTTCAACTAGTTTATTCTTAACCTTTTAAAAAAATGTACAGAATCCCCTAAAAAGCATGTAACTGACAACAGGAAACTAGAATAATCTGTCCATTTTGTTGCAATTTCTCTACTTGGGCTTGGCTCTGGTTCACAAGTCAACTCCAACTGCTCAGTTTCTCATATTAATTGTATGATAATTGCATTTGTCCAGCAGAGGCGTGCAGCTAGCAACATGAATTATGATAGCCTATACCATGTTTTCTCCTTAGTTTCTTTTGATTTTTTTTGCCAGTCAATTCAATTTGAAAGAAAACATGATTCATTGACAATTATGGGTCAAAACACAAAAAACAGGAATAACTTAGTCTTTATAATAATACTGGTTGTTTTTAAACATTGCTGATCACCCTATGATATGTGTTTATCCTTAGTCTGAAATGCAAGCACAAGGAGTGCCCATGGATGTGAGGTTGAGTCACAAAAATAGTACAGGTACGCCACTGATTTACCGGAAACTGATGGTTCAGCTTACTTCTTTTAATCTATTTAAAGTTTTAGTGGATATTTTGCTACAGCCAGATGAATTCACAGGTCAGCCACTGGTGGCATTGAGTGTGCCATGTAATCACTCAGTTGTTCATAATGCAATGGTTCATTCATTTCAATGAATTTAGATTTAGGTACATTATGGGTCACAGAAATAGTATTAAATTAAACCTTTGTTGGCCTGGTAAAAGGCTCAAACACTGTCCTGGCATTAAAGGTGCTGCAATATCAGTGCTGTGCTAAGAACACAAAATTACTCACTCTAGTTTTTTAGAATAAAGGCAAGGCCTGTATCTATACTTTCTGTAGCATCAAGTATTTACCCTGTAAATTACCTGACAACCTATCAAAGTGAGACATATTTGTGTATCTCATTACAAAGTCAATGGATATTGAGGCAGTTTAAAAGAATTTTTTTGATTGCCCAGTTATCATTGAATCTGAAATTTTGCATATATAAGGAATAAAAGTGACAATAAACACTTACCCTGGAAACCATGAGTGCTGTATGGATGGTCGCCCATTGTAAGTGAGACTAGTGGCCTTGGTAAGAGTTAACATTTCGTGGACATAACCTCCAGGATTAACGAAAGTTCCCTGAGGTCCCTCCACTGACATAGAAAATATATCTGCTGTGTCACCAATTACTTCATTGCAATGGACACAGATCAGCATTTTGCACTGAAAAATTAAATCAGAGAAACATTATCTAGAATTTCATTCACCGACTTAATATCAATCACTTGATTCTTTCCCATGAAATCTCACTTCAAACAAATACACTCATACCTAATTAAAAAAAGAAGTCTACCTACAACTATGTCCTGAGAGATGAAGAACAATAAATGAGTCACAGGTAAAAAACATGGTTCTTTTTAAGACAGAACATCTTATAAGAAATAAATAAATTCCTGTGATATAAATAAATAACAGCTAGTAAGAATATATCTTAGTTGTCTTCTGAAAAGAGACAATAACACTTTTACACTCCTCCTCCTAGGCTCTTAGAAAATCGAAGGAGAGCAAGAGGAGAGAGGAAAAGAGATGGGAGACTCTTTGACAAGGTAAGTATAGGTCAGCAGTGAGATAGGGAGAAAACTGCATGTACACCCATTATCCGTCTCAAATACGCACACTTAAACTTAATATCAATAATGAGTAATCATATTATGTATGGTATCGCACCATTTGTAATAACAATACAATCTATTTTAATGATGAACCCATTAAGAATATAGACCTATTATACTTCAGATACTATATTTTTATGTTAAAAATGATAAAATGGCCAGTACCTTACTGACAACAGACAATATGTATCTTAAACGCTGTGTTGGTGTGTTGAGACCAAGGAGGGTGAGTCTGTGGGAATCATCAAGTGGAAGGTTGATGGCTGCCCAGTGAGACAGTTCCTGAGGGTCTTGGGGTAACTGCAAAGAATAAGTGTAACATATAGTGCAAGAATTATGATTTAAGAGAATTAAAAATTACATAAACATGAAGCATAAAGAATAATAGCTTGTACATCTCAACCTTTTGAATAAGAGGCACAAATTGACAACCTTAAAATCTGCAAATAATAAAAAGAACTCCTATATAATTATGGAAGACCTCAAAATGTGTAAATGATAAACAGGAACAGGACCCATAATTCCTCACAGCTGGTAAATCAGCTTTAGGTGGGAGGTGGTCCACAGCCAAGCCAGCATCTGAAGTGCTGCAAAGATTAGGTAATAGGAAAGTGCCCATCTACAAAAGGTCATAGGGGATATGATAAAAAATTCTTACAACTTATACCATTGTCTATTTTCTGCATTTATAAAATGTAAGAATTAGCAAAAGTATCATAACTAAACATATCAACTGAATATTTTGATAAGCAGAGTTCCAAGTGCAC
>NW_028234407.1:19081734-19086734 GCF_977035675.1 Penaeus japonicus
ACCATCTAATAATAAAACAAAAATCGAAACACTCTCTGGCCATTCAATTTGCCAATAAACTGTAACCAATGAAAACTACCCTTATATATACGGGCAAATCATAACCACCGCCCTTTTCATATTTCTTATTAATTCGGTCTTCATGAAATTTGACTTCTTGGCAGTTTGGAGCTGGTTATTACATCCTGAAGACATGTATTTGCTGTATTCCTTGTGGTAGAACAAATATTGACAATGTATTCAACAGGTTTATCAGTAAATTTCTAGAATAAGTGCGCATCATAAAATCCACTGAGATTGGTCTCGTTGGATTCCTTGTAATGTCTAGTGTGCATTAATAGTGGTTTTAGTCATTGGAATGTGATATCAGACCCAAGGTGGGGAGGGCACTAAATCTCCCTGGGAAACTGTGGGGTAAAATCGGTAAATAATCTATCGAAAAACTGTAATTATTAGTACAAAAAATATGGTTACTTTATAATATACTCATGATTGTGACACAGCATGGCACAAAGCGAATTTGGGCAGGAATTTTGAAAGAGCAGTTTCAGGGTGTTTATTGTTTACAAAATCTGAACCCAAAGACCGACCTAACCTTACATGGTTTTGAGGTTAGCCCTAGCCAAAGGGGGGCTTTGTTCCACCTCCTCCCCACTTTCAGAGCTCTTCATGCTATTTGCCTTGGTTTCTTTGGATGTGCTGTTTTCGGGTATTTTTTAGTCTGCAAAAATCTTACAAGACAACCAACCAAACTTTACCCCGTTTTTAGGTTAACTAAGCTTAGCCCCCTCTCCAACCCCCTTTCACAAGGCACTTTCTGCTACTTAACTTAATTTTTTGGTTTTAAATATATCTGAATTATTAAATTAATTTTGATTCATTATTAACTGAATTGAACACACTCCCTTTTAGGCTGATGATGTTATGTGTACTTGTGACGTCACAGGACAGTCCAGAAGGTGGCTCCATTGAGTAAACATATTACGCCAAGGAAACATCTGTTCCATATGTGCAGATTATGAGCATTTACGGATGCTCACATCATACTCATCTATCAGTTCCATTAACCCATTGAGTTAGGGTGTCATGACATACATGACAGTACCAATTAGGCCTAAAAGATGGGTGTCAACACGTACATGACGTGACATTGGGGTCTGTTCAAAATTGAAGCACGCACATAGTCATGAAGTATTATGGCTGTAATGGTACTTGTTTCAGAGCTGCACGTTTCGTAAGTCAGCCTAAAACTGCATTTTGTGATGAATTTATGGAAAAATATTGTTTGGGCTAGTCTGCACTACCCAGAGGGAGGAGAAAACACTTTCCCTGTCTCTAATTTTTAGCCGGTGCTGCGAGCATCATAACCGCCCATCCAGACTGCCAGTTAGGTCGTTAGGTGCCCCATCCGCAATGGGTTAACTCAATGCCAATGGGCCCAGCGAGAGCTGGCAACCCCCTACTCTGGGCCTAAGTAATATCCCCTGGGTCATGACGCCAGGTACTGTGACACGACACCCGCAGCCTACTGGATGGAATATGACGCCCAGCATAAACAATTTTCAGGGACGTCACGCACACCTACACACCTTTTGCCGTGTCACACATGTGAGACACTTGTCGTCATTGGGTTAAGAAATATTGCTATATTTGGTTACTGGACATCATAAGGAATCCACTGATACCAATTTCAATGGGTTTTACAATGCAAACCTATTCTAGAAATTTACTGGACTATTGTGGACTAAGGAACCAGTCCAGGTTCTAGCTTGCCAGAATACCATATATGTGAAGGATGTTTAATGACCCTTTTGCTGTAGTGACATCAGGTGAGGAGGCAACCGAAATTGCTGAAAACATGTTATGTAATAAGGCTGAGTATAAATGAACAAAACCAAATAATTTATATTTGCCAGAAATCCATCAACATTCCCTCCTGCCCAAAACCATGATTTCCCACATGTCTCGCTGCCTGTTGCATTGGGAACTTTGTGCTAAAAAAAACTAAACATTTGCCCCTTAACTCTTATAACTGATGTCAATACTCCCAAGGAGGAGCAAAAAATAAACAAAAGCTGCAAAACAAGGAAAGCGTTTCCTTGGCTTACTCTCTTCGATTTCCACCTCCTCCATCAGGACCAACTCCTGCGGCAGCTCCTCCTCGTCCATCACGAGCATGGGCGGCGCCCCTTGCCCCTGCGGAGGGAGCCCTTGACCACCTCGGGGGAGGTCCTCCTCAATGGCCTCGACTTCCTGCTCGCGATCGCCTCCTCCTACACCTCCTTCAGCTCTTCCTGGACCAATGTCACCTTCCACCTCCTCCTCCATATTTTCCGCAGGGTCTTCCTGCCCATGCCCGTCATCCCTGTCGGCCATGGGTCTATTCCACACGCCTGAGCTTGCCCAAAACGGAAATGTCGAAGTTGCTCTTCCACTGACTGAAGGCGAAGGGTTTATTGTGAGGTCGGTTGCGATCCGCGCGCGACGCTGCGAGGGCGACCTGCCCGTTTTCTATGGCGACTCGCGGACGCAAATAAACCTACGGGAAAACAGAAATATTAACCGGAGGAGACAAGCTGGTTGATATAATTAGTATACAGAGGTAAACAGAACATTTCTCTTCTCTACCCAACCGCGGCCTGTTTAAAGATTACAAAAGAATTGACATATTTTTATTTTATTTCATTTTAAGTGACAATTACTTGTAAAAATCGATAGGTAAATAAATTTCAACCAAGACCCTCAAGGTACTTCCACTAAACATGTGCGACTGTGCATGAGACAAGTTTGCAGCGAATTATGGCGTTAAGAAAAAAATTGTGATATAAACATTTTCAAACAGACGGGACTAACCAAGAACGCTGATGGAACTTTCATGTCTAGGTGATTGTTTCCTGTCTGAGGACAATTTTGGGCGGGCAGTCAATACAAAAAATGAATATAATACGAAACACAAAAAAGTCAAAGGTAAAAAGTTAATACAGCATTGTCTTTCGAACTATAATTGTCCCTTCTTTTTATCTTTTTTTAAAAGAATAATATTTCTGCACCTCAATAAAGACATAAATATGTTTACTGCAATACAACAGAAATAGTTTAGGTTGAAAGGTAAACGGAAGACATAGGCCAGACATACTATGTGGAACGAGAATAACAACTGACGTACGTATTTGCTATCATATATCTACTGAAAATAGATTTTCAATACAAATCACGGCATATTAAGCACGTCTTATAAAAAGAAATCCCGTCCTTTTTTGTTATTTGACGACAAAAGTTTTTTTTTTTCTTTTTTCTTTTATACGACGACTGATCAATAAACTTACGAATGCAATTCAAAATACTACAAAGACCAGCACCTTTGATGTCAAAGTGCAAGGGCGTGTGATTGCATCTCAGCTTCCTCCCACAGGCGGCGAAGCTGTATACAACCGCCCTTCGAGAAACCTTCTTCCAGGCCCTGAGGTCAGTCCAAGTCAACCAATCCTGCTGGAACCTACAGTGACCTATGAGGAATGCAAAAATAGTTCATGGTTAAATGTGAAAGGATTTAGTACTGGGTCCCCAGAGAACAGGAGTTTTAGGGGGCAGTAACCTTCTGATAGACAAAAAGAAATAAAGGAGAAACATAAATAATTATCGTTTAGACTCGACGATTACCCGATCAGACGATTTTAAGTCAGAAAGGTATAGGGTGGGTGATAAAGACCTAAAATAAATCTCTTTCGAAGGTAACAAACACAAGAATCACCCGAAACGTACCAAAAACTATAAACTTATTTGGTTACGAATATTATAGGTTACATACAGGCAAAAATGACCGATTATCATATCTAAAATAAATTTAGTAAAACGTAAAACCGGTCTACAATGCACGTTAATGATTTTGATATAAAGAAAAATGATACTAATCATTATAACTATCCTTACGGTAATGAGATTAGTAATCATAATGGTAATAATGATGATAACAAGGATAATAATAGTGATCATAATACAAATAATGATCTTAATAGTAATGATAATACAAATAATGATAATCCTAATAATAATGATAATGATAATCTTAATCCTTATCATCATTATATTTTTTTTCAGAATTATAATAATTATCAATGCCATCACCATTATCATAATCATATCTTTATCACTCATATCATTGTAAGTGTTTACATTATTGTTATCATTATCATCATTGTTAGTATAATTATTACTGTGTTCGTTGTACATTGTCGAAAATGCTGTTTCGGTGTTTTTCTTGAGTGTAGGCTACAACCAGCATCTTTAGTTCTCAAGAATTTCTTCTAAATTCTTACAATACCCTAAAGAACAACGTTATACAACATCTTCTCATTAATATCCAAAATAATTCGCAATCGTTCGTTCTTAGACTGTTTCTAGTTGGTAATTGTACAACATTCCTCCCAGAATCGGCTATACTTCTCACAAATTTCCAGGCGTATGGTGGAAGGAAGGGCCACGCGATCGGAGTGATCTGTTACTAAATACGACACAGCCATTTCTAGACTTCTCTGTTGCCAAAAATATGAATATTCGATGTTTACAAGCAATATATATAATAATAAGGAATACATCTTGCCAATGCAAATCTATAAATTTCTATGTCTGGCCTTATTTGATTCTAGTATTAGGTATGTTCCTAACGTTTAACATTTACTTACATAAGGAGACATTTGATTATAAACTGTTAACACCTACAGGTCTGACATAAACAGTGTCACGATTGTCTGTTGCTAAAAGAACCGCGGGGTTGACCTGGAGGGGGATCGCACCCCTTCTTTGCCTCCCTCCAGCGTCTCTGTGCACTGTGGAGAATAGGAATACTGGAGGTTGAGTGATGCCTTGCATGTGGCTAGCAACACGATTCCTTGGTCCCTTATCACAACAGGATGAGTGGTCTGATCCTGGCTTGTTCGGGTTAATCACTTAGTGTCTTTAATTAAGCTAGGATTAAATTGTCACTGCCTTGTAGGCCTCGC
>NW_028234407.1:19104234-19111734 GCF_977035675.1 Penaeus japonicus
TGAGGTGTGTGTCAGTATGTGAGGAGTGAGTAGTGTGAGTGTGTGTGAGTGTGAGAGTGTGAGTGTGGTGTGTGTGTGTGTGGGTGGGTGGTGTAGTGGGTGTGTGTGTGTGAGTGAGAGGGTGGTACTGTGGGTGAGTGTGTGTAGAGAGTGTGGTGTTTGTGCGGTGAGTGAGTGTGTGAGTGTGTGTGAGTGATTGTGTGTGATTTGTGAAGTGATGTGTGGGATCTGTACTGTGTCTGTGTGAGTTGTAGTTTGTTGTGTCTGTGTGTGTGTGAGAGTGTGAGAGTGTTTGTAGTGATTGTGTGGTGAGGGGGGTGAGACTTGTAAGTGTGTTTGGGAGAGACAGTGTGTTATGAGCGTGAGAGTGAGAGTGTGTTTGTGTGTGTGTTGTGTGTGGGATTGGGTGAGAGGAGTGAAGAGTGTTTGTAATGTTAAAGATTGTTAGCTAGTTTGTGAGTGAGGGTGAGTGTTGAAGTGTATGTGTGATAGATGTTCTGTGTGTAGTGTGTGTGTGTATTGTGTGTGTGTGAGTGAGAGAGTGTGAGTGCGTGTGAGAAGATTGAGTAGATAGAGTGTGAGGGGAGTGGTGTTTCAGTTAGTGTCGATAGTGTGTGGGAGTCCTGGGTGTGTCAGACTGTTTGAGAGAGTGTCGAGTGTGATGTGTGTGTGTGATTAGTGCATTGTGTGTTGATTGTTGAAAATGTATGGCATTTTATTTGGAGTGTGGGAGAGTTGATTGGTTGATTGGGGGTGTGTGTTGGTATAGTGCTTTGGGAGAGAGTCAGTCATAGGGAGTGTGTGAGTGAGTTTTTGATTTGTGAGTGATGTGTGTGTTTGTGTGTGTGTTGTGTGATTGTGTTTAGAGACACCTCCACTACAGACACACACACACACACACACATAATATAATATTTATATATATATATGATATATATACATATATATAGTATATATATTATATATATATATATAGATATTATGTATACCACGGGTATATATAAATGTATATATAATATATCATATATATATATTATATAATATATAAATATATATATATATAATAATTTAGAGAGATATAATATACATGTATTTATAAATTATATATATATATATATAGAATATATTGATATTATATAATATATAAATTATATATATCTATATAATATATATGTATATATATATATATATTTATATATATATTATATATATAATATATATATATATATATTTATATAATCTACACATGTAATATCAAGCATTTATATCTATCGATATGTAATATAAATCGCTCTACTCTCGACTATCTCTCTCTCTCTGGTCTCTCTCCACTCCCATCATCCGTCTCGCTCTCTTCTCCGCCTCTCTCCTCTCTCATCTCCTCCTCTCTATATATATAATATATATATATATATATATATTTATTTAATATATGTATTGCAGTTACACACACACACACACACACACACACACACACAATACATATACATTATAGTATATAGATAATATATAGATATATATATATATTATATATATATATTATATATATAGATATGTATAAGGGTATATATACAGATATATAAATATATATATATATATATATATATATATATATTTATATATATATATATATTTGTAATTATATTTATATATATATATAATATATAGATATATAATTAAATATATAATATATATATATATATATACATATAAGTACACATATGTGTGTGTATGTTGGCGCATAGGCACAAATATATTCCTACTTTACATGGAAACCCATTTTTTATTTACATGGAAACGTATTTATTGTTTAGCATCGTCTCAGAATCAAAGACGAATCCTTCGTCGACGGTTTATTACACCTGTCATAAGCCTGACGCGGCACAAGCCCCTCGGCCTTTCCCTAATCCTAGGGTAAGAGGCTATAAAACATTTGTAGCTTGTGGTTTGTGGGTCTTCTTACCTCCGCCGACAGGAGAGGAAGGGGGGCGAATCCGAGGAGGTTCTCACAATGCCTCGGCTGTTGGTTGGTAGGGCTATTTGTAGTTCTACCGGAAGAAGTTGTTTTAGGTATTGTATTCCATGATAATATATATAAAATATATTATATAAGATATATATATATATATATAGTATATATATATATGCGTTGTGTGTGTATATATATAGATTTATTATATATATAACATATATCTATAATATATAATCTATAGAGGCTCTTCTCTCATCTCTCTCGCCTCCTCTCTTCACGCCTCTCTCTCCTCTCGTCTCGATTCTCGTCGTCTCTCATACTCTCCTCGACCTCTCTTCTCTCTCTTCTCTCCGTCTCTCCTCATCTCTCTCTCTCTTCTATATATATATATATATATATATATAATATTTATATATACATACACATATGTATATGCACACACACACAAACACACACAAACACACATCACAGCGAGACACTACAAACACAACACACACACACACACTCACATATATAGAATTATATTATATATATATATATAATATTTTGATATATATATATAATATTATATATATATATAAATATATATATAATATGTGTGTGTGTGTGTTTGTGTGTGTGTGTATATATATATATATATACATATATATGTATATATGTCTATGTGTATATACATATCCATTCACGAATGAATGGGCGTATGAGCCGACAGTCGCCCAGGCGCTTGAGCGACGCCCGAGGACCAGGCGAGCCGCGGCCCTTCCCGGCGATGACGTGCGAACACAGCCGCGGCGAGGCGTCACGTCGTAAATGTCCGAGCGCGACCGCGATGGATGGCGGCCTTTCGGCGAGCGCTTTCGGGAAACAGAAATAAGAGATATTATCGGAGACATTTATCTGGGAACCTTGCAAGGGGCGACAAAGGGCGCAGGCTCGAGAATGTTTTCATCGAGTTCGAAGTGAAAGTCAGAAAATTTCCGGACTCGTTCAAGTCTTCCTTAAAGCCGCAAGAGTCCACGTCTGGTCTTTATTTGGCTCCCTTTATAGAGGGACTTGAAGGCGCTGCCTGCGGCCGGTCGGAGTGGACTTGGTTTCAGAAAATCTATTCTTAGAGTTCTTGTCGTCTCTCAAGCCGACTTTTTACGTGTTTATTTTGTATGTTCATTGTTAATATTTTTATAACAGCTATTATTGATATTATCGGTCCAGCATAAAATACCGTAATAAATAAATCAATGAATGAAAAGATTATTTGATAATTCAATAAAATTTTCAAATAGAAATAGTAAAGAAAGGCTGTCATACTCGGCCACATAGATCTGCTGGGCCCTCTTGCAAATAACAAATATCCCTTTGCTCTTGAAATAAAAAGCAATAAAGCAGGCTTCGCTTTTTAGAACAAAACATTTATAGCATGTGCTTTCATAACTCAAGTGCACCTTTTTGAAGGCGAAACCTGAGGACGCTTAAGAGGAACTTCCATTTCAATGGAAGGTCCTGCCACACACGCAAGCAATTTCCTAAGACACAAGTGCTCCTGGAGTTTATATCTGAAAGCCTTCTTACGTGGCACTGGCCCTTGATCCCTCAAAGCGTGTCTGTAGGGTGCTCTGCATACGTTTCATGAATAATCCTGCATCTTTCTTGGTCAGCTGCTTGTTTTGTTTGTTCTTGTCTGTTTATCTGTCTCTATTATTCCTTCACACCCAATCCATCTCCAATCTCTCTCTTTACTACTCTAACCCTCTCTCTCTCTATGTATCAGATATATATTTCTCACCCTCCAGCCCCTCGCTCTCTCTCTCTCTCTCTCTCTGCTTCCTATCTCCCTTTCCCACTGCTCCTTCTTCCCCCCCCCCTCCCCCCCCCTCTCCCCCTCTCTCTTTCCCCCCCCCCCCCCCCCCCCACCCCCCCCCCCCCCCCCCCCCCCCCCCCCCCCCCCCCCCTTTCTCTTATTCTCTCTCTCTATCTCTCTCCCTCACCCCCCTTCTCTCTCTCTCTTTCCCTCCCTCTCTCTCTCTCTATCTCTATCTCTCTCTCTCTCTCCATCTCTCTCTCCCTCATCCCCTCCCCCTCTCTCTCTTTCCCTCCCTCTCTCTCTCTCTATATATATATATATATATCTATCTCTCTCTCTCTCCATCTCTCTCTCCCTCATCCCTTCCCCCTCTCTCTCTTTCCCTTTATCTCCCTCTCTCTCTCTTTCTCTCTATCTCCCTCTCTCTCACTCTCTGCCTGTTTACCTGTATCTATCGCTCTGCATGTATCTAAAGATACCTTTCTACATCCTCGTTGAAATCACTGTTTCCGTTCTCTGCATGATACTTGTTTTATGAATCAATTAATTCCAATATGCTATAAAGAAATTACATTCATCATTTGAAATTATACATCCACAAATTACATTTTTCCAACAGAACGGCAACTATCAACCTAGACATATCAAAACTACAGCATTAAATAAAACCCCAAGCCAGTGTTAATTTGCAGGCGTCCTTAAGCCCTACTTCAGCTCACGACAAGGAGTCCCCGTCAGGAGCGCCGACAGGATGTTTTGCGTGTTTTGGCCGTCAAACGGTAGCGACATGAACGATGTTTATGTATTTTTGATGATCTTTATTGTTGCCAAGAGGGTCTCCTAAATTATCGTTCAGCGTGTATTTCCCATTCCCGTATAATTTGGATGATTATAACTTGTTTTACTTTTAGGGAGCAATGATGATTTGTGATTTCATTCGCTACAAGGACTTCCAAACTATTCGAAAGTGACGAAAATAAATGGAACCATTTGGCCACACGGAACGTCTCCAACCGCGCCGGGTCAGAGGTCACGAGGACCGCACGCCACTCACGATCAATGGCTGTTCCAAAATTCATCGTATTTTCACAAATTTTTATTACGGTGAAGAGTCCACGATGGCGAGATCAAAATAACGAGCGAAATGCAACAACCGCCGAGTAAACAAACAGACAAAAACGAACAAAGAACACTTCATATATATATATATATTTAATTTCCCTTAAGAAAATCACAAACAAACAAACTAACCGCAGAGGCCGTGCGCTGTTGGTCGACGCACCGCAGAGATCAAACGGACTAATTAATTGACTTGGTGTCGATCGACCTTAACAGATAATGGCCGGCGTGGCTTTGTCCCCGGCGGCCGTGTACAAAGGACGGTATGATTAAGCCCATTACCGATGCAGAACTTGCCCGCGGCGACTCCTGGCAACCGCAGTGATGGCCGGCCTTTGGAATTAGCATCACGCGCGAATTTATTATGGATATAGGTAGATGCGGTTAGAGATAAAGAAGTGCGGATAAGCCATAGATAAAAGAAGCGGTCTCGTGGCAAGTTGAGGCGGGGCGGGTCAAAGGTCAATGAGAGATACAAACCAAAGGATCACGACTTGGCTACTGGTGATGCTCCGCCATTTTAGTGCCTCGTTTTCTGTGTGTGGCGGTAAAGGTCATTTTGAGGGAGGGCTTAACAAAAGGTGCTAACTACGGATGAGTGGATAACTGTTATCAAAGAATTGTCTGAAGTGTATACTGCCTTGTATGACGTTGATGGCGACACATACTGCCTATATAATTTACGCTTTCCATATAAGTTTGAAATAGCTTCTTGTGTTTCTGCAATGGGTATACATATAATTCAGGAAGAACAGTAAAAGTGCCAGTAAAAGGTACTTATGTCTCATATATCAGAGGTCGTCTCGACATCTCTCACTGTTCGCCCTTTACTCCCTCTCTAGTCCTGTAGCTGCAGTTGAATGTCCCGATTGATGTCCTGAAAATGTAAATAATGAGAATGGTGTTTATTTGAGCATAGAGGTGGAAAAACATAAACCACAATGCCCAGAAATCAGAATATCTTTTAATCGTAATAGAGTAATAATTGTATAACTTCAAATGAATACAGCCGATCAGATACTGTCTATATCTAATTCCTTCTATAATACAAGCCATATGTCGGTAATGTATGGACTATCTATTGTGCCACCGCTGAGATGAATTATCAATTTCATGGCTACTCTATCCATGACGCTCATAAAAAAAGACTGGCAGAGTCATTCCGAACGGGGATAAAAATGTGCCTGACCTGGCCCTAAAAAAGAAATGATAGAACAGTGAAATCAAAATCGATGCCTCTGGAAACATTACTCTGAAAAGCACAATTCAAAGTCGCAGATGCGCATTGTAAAAACGCGTTTAAAATATTCGTCCACCATAACGAAAAGGCATCCGGAGCCAGGCCGGGACAGAGCAGACGGACAGGTACAGAAATCCTTTTACTTTCAATGTGTTCCTCTCACTTCGGGTTGATCGTATCGTCCGCTCGCTCGTGGCCCGCTTTCCCTTGACTGAACTTACAGGATAAGCACCATGGCCGAAGGAAGGGTATGCGATCACACCATCTCCCTCTCTTTTGTACCTTTGTATACAAGGCACTCGTCCCTCCCTCCCCTTTTCCACGCTGGCTCAGGTGACCTTTTGTTGGGCCACTAAAGTTGTTCTGGTGATGCTATAGCTAGGCTTACCCAGCACGGATTAAGGTCGTAAGGAGAGATGGGAATCAAAGGTAAATGGCGAGCGAGAGAACACGACGAGAAAAAATAATAAAGCCAGATGAGACGCGACCTCTCGCCGAATGGGTCTTCCGCTATCGCAAGGCGGCCACTAAGGGGTTCTTGGAATTAATACTTTGCCCTTATCAAGATGAGACGAGACAGGAATAAATACGAGAGGCTACACGGCGAAGGGAATCGCAAGTGACACAGAAGTACGAAAGAGTGCAATTACCCGATAAAAGAGGAAGAAGAAAAGATAGTAACGAGTAACGAGAAAATGAATGAAAACGATAGATGCCGTTGTGCGCAGATTTAAAATGTCTGATTATATTAAACTTGTCAATAAATGAATCAAAGAGCTCTGAATAAAAGAGAAAGAAAAGAAAGAATATGATTAAGGTGTAGATAAATAGCCCAATATTTGCATAGGGCTGATCGTTTTTGTAAACAAACTACCGCAAGGACACTGGGCAGTGAGCTGGCGGGCAGAACACGATGGTGGCCAAAAATATGAAACTGCCAAAGGCTAGAAAAAAATGCCGAGAAACAGCTATGATTGTAAAAGTCTCAAACAGAAATGTCGATGTTATATACAAAATACTCTTTACGCCTGTCGACTAACAACAAAAGGGAAAAATAACAGAGAAAGAAAGAGAGGAGGGAGAGAGGGACGAGAGAAAGAGCAGAGTGAGTGAGTCAGTCAGTGAGAGAGAGAGAGAGAGAGAGAGAGAGAGAGAGAGAGAGAGAGAGAGAGAGAGAGAGAGAGAGAGAGAGAGAGAGAGAGAGAGAGAGAGAGAGAGAGAGAGATAGCGAGAGAGAGAGTGCGAGAGATATGGAGAATGAGAGAGAGAGAGAGAGAGAGAGAGAGAGAGAGAGAGAGAGAGAGAGAGAGAGAGGGAGAGAGAGAGAGAGAGAGAGAGAGAGAGAGAGAGAGAGAGAGAGAGAGAGAGAGA
>NW_028234407.1:19116734-19119234 GCF_977035675.1 Penaeus japonicus
TTACTGCTGCTCGTGGGAGCATAATACACAAATGAATATAGATGTATACAAATACGTACGTATACGAATCTCATTACTATTAACCCTTTTAACGGATATCCCACAGTGAAATCGGAGAAGCAAGAGGATCCTTGAAATTTGCAATGTAAGGACAGTCTCTAACAAAGAGAAAGAGACAAAAGAAGTAAACTGGCTCCTAAAGATCGCTTATCTGAACTGAGAAAACAATAAAATCTTATTCTATAATGTGTCAATTCTAGTGATTTTTACAGCGCTGTAAAACTGCCGCAAAACCTTCCCTCTGTTCTACCGGGACGCTGGAAAAGCTCGGGTAGCATCCTGGTCTCTCCACAGCCTCACTGGGCGTCGTGCGCATGCCAGGCATTTCTCTGCCCAGTGCAGAGTCGCAGAACGTGACTCGTCTCACGGCTCTGGCCATGTTCATCGATGAACTATGTCGATTACGTAAGGTCCCGCTTGTAAGACTAAAAAAAAACAACAGCATATCAACGGGGCTGTTACATAACTTTCACTCTCTTTGTCCTTACACTGTGTGTCCTCGACGTTCGGTAGCCAAAGGAAGGTGCTGGAGGTTCCTGCTGTGACCGCCTCTCCGAATATCTTTGTTAACCTCACAGTGGCTCTCCTGTATTAC
Source organism: Penaeus japonicus (assembly GCF_977035675.1). NCBI lineage: Eukaryota > Metazoa > Arthropoda > Malacostraca > Decapoda > Penaeidae > Penaeus > Penaeus japonicus. Next base: position 19,117,390 of record NW_028234407.1, read on the forward strand.
GTAATTCCTGCTGTTTGCTGGTTTCTTGGTAGAATTTAAAAAGTAGAAATCAATATGGTAAAATGTAAAAAAAAACAAGATATCCTTCTTGGTTAAATAGTGTAATTAAGGTACCACAGAAGAAGTGAGTAAAATGACAAGAAAAAAATGTCAACTAAAGTTTAAGGAATTGATAGAAAAGGAAAAATAGACTAATGATATGACTAAATGAGTACATTTTCTTCTTCCGATGACGAATATTACGAACTTTTAGATAAAACTAGAATATAAAATGCGACAGACAGATGATTAGAGCAGAAACAGGAGCATAACGCTGAAATTGCATACGTTTCCAATAGATAATTCATTCTCAGTTCTGACTGTGTCATAAAACCGGCAGGGGTGTTAAACCATCAGTTTTGACTTTGTTAATTTGTTTTTACCAAATATAGAAAAGGGCGTTTCTCAAGACTTCAAGACATTATGATAATCTTTATAGCATTCTGTGACCACGATCATGAATATGGGTAATATCCTCGTATAGCACTCAGGCAGGAGTCGCCCATGTTTATAATCATTCTCACATGGTCGCTCCTTGGACCCACACACGAGAGGTGAACAATGTCCTCCCACGGTGCACAGCGGTAGCGTATTCAGCCTCGTCCGTTGAAGCGTTGGATCCCGCAAACGATCCCTCGAGAGCCCGAGGCGAGCAGCCCGTGACGCAGCCATCCAGGACTCATCAAAGGCCCAGCGGGAAGCCGGGTCGTGATGGCGTAGGGCGTCCGTCTCCTCTGGGAGGCGACGCCGGGCGAAGGGAAGCTGACGCGGTCCGGGCACAATGATCCACGGGAAGTGACCAACACCGTATCTCTTGTGTGTCGTCAGCTGGGATCTATTTCTCCATTTTGGGAGGGAGGGGGGGGGGGGCTCATGGTGAGGCGCGCGAAGAAGCAAACTCGATATTGGCGGCTCATTCATTTTGGTGGCCACCTGCGGAGGCATCTCGTAAACCTCCCTTGATATGTTTATCTATCTATCTATCTCTTTCTTTCTTTATCTGTCTATTCCTTTAGTTCATGCATCTGTCTATAATATCAACTAAGGGATTTGTTGTAAAATGAATGAATCTGATTGAATGCAACACGATGTCTATCTTATTCGTGATGTACGTGTTCTTAAATTCTGTCCATTTGTGACTGTTTTCACAATAAACACTATATTTGACAAATACGGAGTTCGCACATATTTAAGCAATATACAACTAAAAAGTAGAAATTATATAATGCTTGTTACCTGAAACATGCACCTCTTTTTCTTGTTAACTTATTCAAAGAAATTACGTTTGATCGACTCTCCACTTGTTAGTGGACTCTTTCTCTTTGTCCTTTGTTCTTTTCCTCTCTTTGATATTCAACACAATTGCACACACACACACACACACACACACACACATACACACACACACACACACACACACGTAAACACACACACACACACACACAAACAAGAATGCGGCCACATTTTCCCGCACTAATGACATAATACCATCAGGGGAAAAATCAGCTGGACCTGACCTTGACGTCTTGTCGGACAAAAACGTCATTCATTTCTGTCACGTCGCGGCATTCCCAGGGTTTCCTTCCCGGTTCGTTCAGTGGTCTTTGTTCCCGAAAGAAACACCTCTTGACTCCCCGCACCTGAGAGGTCTCCGCAATGTGAAATGCATTCCTGGAAGGACTCTTCCTTCGCTTGGGTGACGATATTCTTTTTTCAAGGCCGAGTGAGGCGGCGAGGATGGTTGGAGGGGAATTGTATCAGTGGATGATCGGTTCCCATGAATATTGGAAAATGCTGATGATAGTT
>NW_028234407.1:19129234-19131734 GCF_977035675.1 Penaeus japonicus
TGATTACAATGATAATGATAGTACGATTATTAATGATAATATTAATGATAATAATAATAATGATAATACTGATAATGATAATAATGATAATAATGATGATAATACTGATAATGATAATGATAATAATAATGATGATAATACTGATAGTGATGATAATAATAATGATAATAATGATAATAATACTGATAATGATAATGATAATAAAAATGATGATAATAACGATAATAATGATGATACTAATGATGATGATAATAGAAATAATAACAATAATGATAATGATAATAATAATAACCATAGCAATGAAAAAAACAATGGTAATATTGATAATAATAATGATATTGGTAATGATATTTACAATCTAAAAAGAGGATACTGATGATAATGGTAATGATATGTAAATGATCTGCATAATTATAATGATAACGATACTGATAATGCAATTGATGATACTAGCAATAATGATAGTGGCAATGATATCAAAACCGATAATGATAATAATGAAGATAAAGGTGATGCGCATGGAAACATCATGATAACAATAATAGAAATATAAGAACGATTTTAGTCAATAATGATGATATTAAAAGCATATCATTTGCCTTTCCACGACAATAATTTTCGTATTTTCACCATAATTTTTTTTTATTATCACCATTATCTTTATCATTATCAATCACCCTTACTTAGTGTCTCTAACGAGGGATTCGATTTTATCATTATGATCGGTGGTGACGATATCAAAAGTGAAAGGAAAAGACACTGGAAAGGTGAAAAAAGTAGAAAAAGGTGTAAAAAAAAAAAAAAATACGAAGAACGACATTTTAGAATGATATCAAAAGGTATAGTTAATTCATCAGTGAATCCGCTTCGGGTGGTCAGCGGCTCTCTTTCCTTTATCGACAGATCGTAGAAGCGCAGAGTAAATCTCCACTTTTCTCGCTCGTTATTCATTTGATCAGATCTTGACGGTAATTTTTTTTCTTGTCTTCTTTATCCGATGTAAACGGGTGGTCGTAAGAGGGAGCAGGGTTCTAATTACCGAATGTGCTCGGGGAACGTGATTGGACGCCAGAACACGAGGTGAATGTGGCCCCCTCCCCCTCACCTTCCCTCCCCTCCCCTCCCCCTATTAAGAGTGAAAGCTCGGAGCGTCAGCCGCGGCTGTCACCGGTTCCGAGGCCTGTCCTTCTGTCCCGGCGGAAGGGCCGGCTCCTGATGTGGTGTAGTAGGACTTTCTAATGATGTAGAATTCACTGAAGCTCCTTCTATGTTTCTTCTCAGCTCTTGTTTTCTTTCTCTCTTCAGTTAATCCTGCTTTACCTCACGTGATATCAGATGAGATTGAAAAATTCTGGGAGTTTTAGTTTTCAGAAAAATGCGGGTCTTGATTCTCAATTTTCCTACTTTATTCCCTTGAAAAAGTGCGGCCAGGAGTCATGCCAGACTATTTCTGCTTCAACAGAGCTTCATTTTTCATTAGGCATCAGGCAATTATGCAACGTTTCCATTATTCTTGAGACGAAAACTAAAAGAAGATTTTCCAGTTCTTCTGTTGTGGGTTCGACGATGACCTGTTCGAGGTGCAACGGCACTTTCTACAGCACGTGATGTACCCGATAAGGCGCCCCGCTCATCTTTTGACAGGGCTGACAATTGACCTCGCCCGATCCTCTCCAATTACCCGTAAGTGAACAGAAGACAACCCAATCCCACGTATCCTTCTAAACGACGACTGTCCGAGGCCCTTGAATAGTTCCCGTCCACCGCAACGCCAAGCACAGCAGCCCACAAGCAGCCAGAAGCCTTCCAGCCTCCGAAATCTAATCGCTAGACGCCCCGAGATTTACGCGGCAGAAGATGAGTGCCATAACCGCAGCCGCCGCTCCCTCCTCGTCACCTTTCCAGAGGGACCTCGAGAGAAGAGGAGAGCATCAAGGTTAACCAGATGGCTCCCCTGTCCGGCGGTTCCAACCTCTCCTTTATCTGATCCAGTCGCTACTGGACGAGTCACTGGGGGATCCAACCGGCTTAATTATGCGTCCCATCTTCAGTGTCCTCTTCCTTAAACTCGCTCGTGAAAGAGATCTCATCCTCATACCTAGACGGTCGGGGGGGAATTCACGATCGCGGAATGAGAGCGGATTCCTTTCTGCTCTGAGATTTTTCTTTATCGTTTATTGATTTATCTTTTCCCAGGTTAGATTTTTATTTTTCTTTGGTTTGGAGATTTATCTGGGAGTGTCGGAGGTGAGCTGACATGGGAAGAGGGAGAGAGGGAAGGAGAGATGGAGGGAAGGAGAGAAGGAGAGAGGGAGGGAGGGAGGGAGGGAGGGAGGGAGGGAGGGAGGGGGGAAGGAAGGAAGCGAGGGACGAAGGGAAGGAAGGAGAGATGGAGAAAAGGAGGGAGGGAGGGAGGGAAGGAGGGAGGGAGGGAGGGAGGGAGGGAAGGAGGGAGGGAGGGAGGGAGGGAGGGAAGGAGGGAGGGAGGGAGGGAGGGAGG
>NW_028234407.1:19146734-19151734 GCF_977035675.1 Penaeus japonicus
ACAAAACAAACAAACAAAAAATCTTGTCCCCCCCAAAAAAAAAAAAAAAAAAAAAAAAAAGAGGTAGAAAGGGAGAAAAGAAAGAAAGAAAAAAAGAAAAAGCGATCTCACAAAGGGAGCATCCATACCCTCCAAAGTCCGAGGGTTGAGAGAGGAAGTTGGCAACACTGGCAGATTCGAAGCTGGACTCGCCGTATTGCAGACCTTCATAATCTCGTGGGTTGCGAGTGGGCGTGGGCTGGAAGGGCGTTGGAGGTTTATTGTCCGTTTTACGTGCGTTTTTATTCTGATCGTTCTTTCTTCCTTTCTGCCTCTCACTGTCTATCTGCATGTTTGCCTCTCTGTATACTTCACACACACACACACACACACACACACACACACACACACACACACACACACAACTCAGACAGCTCGCAAGTAAAGTTCCAGCAACTTACTGGCTATCTCGTCTAACCCGACACTCCCCAATAAACGCCATTTCTTAAAAAGAGTCGGAATCTCTCTCGCTTTTACCTCTCCTTAGATGCTGCGTGAAGCTCAAGTGAAAGATAACGTGACCAACCGTCCTTCTGATATTTCTCCAGACATGATCAGATTGTAAGATGTGTCAGAAACTTTATATGGGCGAAACTGGTATAGCTCTCGGCAAAAGGATAAGTAATCATAAACGTGATGTTATTTACGTGAGGGAATCGAATGCTTGATTCGGTTGGTATCCTGCATTTGAGAAGCGTTTTTCTTTTTTCTTTCTTTTATTTCTTTTTTCAGTAAGCAATGTGTTTACGCCCTTTCTTATTAATAACATGCATTAGTATGTCTTGATATTTAATAAAATTGCAATCTTATAAGAAAAAGCGGTGCTACAATTATTTTTAACCAGATAGCAAAAAAGGCCTAATTACCTGAGAGACCCGATAGCATAGAGTTGTATTCAAAGATCTTAAAAAAACAACATCAATAAGGGGTTTATTATTACCGCCCTAAATGAGTATGTAAACGAATGCTCATAAAATTAAAGATGAAGTAATGAAGTCCTGTACTAAGAAACTAAGCACATATACTTATACATAAAAATGCTTACACACGAACACATGCAGAAACAAACGTAATGAGAGAGAAAGGAAGTGACAGAGGAAATAAAAGAGAGAGAGAGTGTGTGTGAGAAAGAGAGAGAGAGAGAGAGAGAGAGAGAGAGAGAGAGAGAGAGAGAGAGAGAGAGAGAGAGAGAGAGAGAGAGAGAGAGAGAGAGAGAGAGAGAGAGAGAGAGAGAGAGAGAGAGAGAGAGAGAGAGAGAGAGAGAGAGAGAGAGAGAGAGAGAGAGAGAGAGAGAGAGAGAGAGAGAGAGAGAGAGAGAGAGAGAGAGAGAGATTTGATTTGATACAGTTTATTTGCAGAACAATTTACATGCCCTGCAAAAAGCCAGGGTAAGATGTCAAGCATCTATCCAAACTGGCTAATCTTCTATTGCGTAAAGGGCTTAGTCAAGCACAAATCTTACATACCTGAGGGGCTGCATTATACTGGTTAACATATTTACATGTTTTACCTAGTCGGTAAAACAACTTTTATGTCACTGATCATGTCAAAGACAAGACCAGTGTCTATAATAAGATTAATATAATCTACAAGTGATGTTCTTTGTACAGTGCTGCTCGATCGATAGGATGCAGTTTCCGTACAGCAAAGCAAGTAGTGGTTGAGACTATGTGATTTAGCTTTTCTGCACAATTTCCAGTGGTGATATGTGACTGGTTTTGCATCCAAAACTGCATCCTGCACATATTGTATAGTATAGTGATAGCCTATGCGTAGCCTGGTTAGTATAACTTGTTGCCTCCGTGACAGACCTTTATAAATTTCATAGGGCTTGTCCATGTATGATGTCCCAGCACTACTTTCATAATGCCATAGTGCCATGTCCATTCTTTTTCATCTTTTCTGTAGCCCATACCTGATCCTCATAATCTCTTAAACAGCTATTAATACGTCTTTTCATCTGAGTAAGAGATAATGGTATAGCATAGTGTGGTTCTTCATAGGAAAGTGCGAATTTGGCTAACTGGTCAACTTTTTCACATGATGGTATTCCTATATGAGACGGTATCCAGTGCAATGACACTTGTAAACCCTGCTCTGAGAGTCTGGAAATTTGATGTAGGATGTTTTTAGATACCATGTTTTCTGTGTTAAATGCAGTGAGTCTATAGAGGGCACCCTGACTGTCAGAAAAGACAGCCAGGTGGCGCCCCTGTTCACTACCTTCCTTTATGGCATGGTATATGGCTAATGATTCAGCATCAGTTGTGCTTGCCCAGTCTGAAATCCGCACACTTTCTCTATAAGAAATGTCGGGAATTAAGACTCCAATCCCAGCTGCTCCATGAGAATCAGTGGAGGCATCACAGTAGATTGCAAGTGAGGGTTCACCATCAAGAGGATATCTTCTATATACTTCAGGTAATGAGACTTCAGTTCTGATGTCAAAATCATGGATTTAGGTCCTGGCAGTTTGTCAATATGTACATATACATGAGTTCTATGCCATGGTGCAGATAGTTTGGTTTCTGAGATATTAAGAGCATCAATGCTCCAGACATTGAAGCTGAGGATGGTCTGGGCAGTTTTGGCTTTCCATTCTAAGTTGGAGTGCATTAGATTGGAATATCGAGGCCGAGCAAACCTGACTCTGTGACTGATCTCATTTGCCAGAGCTTGGGAGATCTGTGGTTTGGGTAGGAGCTGCAAGATTCTAGTACCAAGAACGGTATTAATTTGGGTAACACGACTGTGGATTGTGGGAGATCTAATTCTTTCCTCATGACCAGAACTTTGGCAGTCATTGGGCAACCGAGTATAATTCTCATAGCCTTGTTCTGCAGAACTTCAAGGGGTTTGAGGGCAATTGGAGGTAACAGACTAAGAACCGGACTCGCATAGTCAATCACGGACCGAACCAAGGTAATATACATCAACCTCAGGACTCTGAAGGAGGCACCAACGTATCTGTTACATATAAATTGTAATGGTCTTAAACGTTCCAAGCAACGTTCTTTGATATCGTGAATAATTTCCTGGGTGAAACGAGAATTGCGTGACATGAGGTGTGGAGCAATCACCAGAACACCAAGATACCTGTAGGAGTAAGTCCTTGCAATAACTTGTCCACCTAAGCTTGGTATATAGGGCAGTTGACGAGGTCTGGATATATGTTTGGTTTTGATAGGGTTGATTATGAGGCCAAGAGAAGCACACTTTTGCTGAATCTCCTGAGTACATATTCCCCCCTATCAAAGACTTGGATGAGGATATCATCCGCATATGATATGATATTACATAGGTCTCCTAACTCATTGTTCAGTTTGCAGATAGAGTGCATAAGTATGTTAAATAGTGTAGGGGACAGTACTCCCCCCTTGTGGGGTACCTAACTCTAGTTTACCGAAAGCATTAAAGGTACCTTGGTACCATACTTTAACTTTCCTTGTAAATAAATAGTCCTTTATCCATAACAGTAGCTTTCCCTTAACTCCCAATAGAGTTGATTCATGGAGAATTGCTGTTGGAGAAGCTCTGTCAAAAGCACCTTTAAAGTCTATGAAGTATGAAGACTGTGCTTTGCTTCCATTTAGGTACTGTGCTAAACACATTTGTGTTCCTTTCCCTTTCTGGAAACCAAAGATAGATGGATGAATTTGGTCTTTGGTCTGATAAAGAAGACGAGTGAGAAGGATTCTTTCACAGGTTTTGGAGAGACAGGATGTTAGTGAGATTGGTCGAAATTCGTCTGGGCGTCCTGGTTTTGGAATGGGAATGATGGTAGCCTGTCTCCAGGAGGTAGGCAGAGTGCCTGTAGCATAGGTTAAGTTGAAGAGATCTAGAAGAGGATTTCTTCCCTTTGCCTGTACCTTAGCAAGGAGCCGGATAATGTCATATGTAATGCCATCGTCCCCAGGTGCAGTGGATTTCCCAGTCTTAATTGCTGCAAGAAGTTCGTCAGTTGTAAATGGTATGTCAGCATCATCTGTTAATTGACACTGATAATCAATTTCATTTTTGTGTTTGAAATTGGAAGAGCACCTGCGTATGGATAATGGAAGATTGTCAAGAGAAGAATCCTCACACCATTTGTTAAGAAGAGATGAAGCTACTGAGGATGAGGTGTTGCATTGTATGAGTTAGCTTTAATCTTATTGATGTCCTTCCACACATTACTCATGGGAGTTGCAGAGTCAATTGATTCTGCCCAGGCATACAAACTCTCTTCTCGCTCTTGAGTAATTATTTTGTTCAGTTTTCTACTAAAGAAAACAAGGTCTTTAGCTAAGTATGGGTTGCTTCCTCAATATTTTAGCTGACTCACAGTTGATCGTATCAGTTTTTTAAGAAGCTTAATCTCAGGGCTTTTGTTTAGATGTCGTGCACGTTTGACTCTGGAGGTTGGAGACCTATGTATGGTGTTTTTTTTGGGGGGGTGAAGTTGATTAATGATATTGCCAACCTGCTGGCAGAGTGTATCATTAAAATGATCGAGATTGATAGGAGCAAAGTCCTCATACCAACAGGCAATCCTTTCAATGAATTGGTCATGATATTTAGTGGCAATATGATATCGTAAACGTGGCTGGGGTGGGTCTCTTTTACATAATGTTAGGGTTATACTTAATGCCCAGTGATCGCTGATTAAGAATGGGATAGCCTCTGTAGTGCTTGGTAAATAATGCTGATTGTACAAGGCCACATAATCTAATTTGCCCCATAGAAAATGATTTTTTTTAAAAGGGACATAATAGACGTACAGGGTCACTTGTGTGTTGAAGATAATCATAATATACCTTACCGTTTTTGACAATGGTGCTACCCTCAGAACCAAGGAGAGGATGGCGAGCATTAAAATCTCCATATAATAACACAGTATCATTATGTATCATATTGTCAGGAGATTTAGGTACCTCTTCACTGTCATGTGGGTTATATACATTAATAATAATGATAGTTTT
>NW_028234407.1:19156734-19159234 GCF_977035675.1 Penaeus japonicus
AGGTCTGAAGGCGTTTGAACGTGGAAGCCCAATGTAAGCTGAACTGCGAAGGCCGCTGCCCCTTCGTCAGAAACCCGAGCCTCGAGGTGTTGAGGATATAAGTGGGCGAATTCGGTGAGGGGAGGTAGTACAGCACACCAGCTCCTACAGCCACCGTCATGAAGACCTGTGTTATCGGTGAGGACCTGACACGCTCCAGGGTGACCTGTGTGACACGGCGATCTCTGAAGAGAAGCTTTGTGACTGGAATTGACACACAATGGGTTTCACTCTCACTAGAATAGCTAGTGGGATGAACATCAAAATGCTATACACTTTAACTAGGATTAATAATACCTTTTTCATAATAGCTACTTGGGCAATACTATCTAGTTCATGACAAACTATATCACTTATTATCTATTTAACAATTTCGTTGTACTCCTGACAATATAAAGAGTAAGAATGTACATCGAATAAAGACGATTCTAATCCCGCTCTTCGCCCCGCCAGTCCTCGCCCTCCTCGGCATGGCAGCCGCCGTCCCCGGCCTCCGTCAGCGCCGCGACTCCTTCCCCTTCCTCTTCGAGCTGCCCTCCAACGCCTCCCTCATCCTGGGCGGCATCCAGACCGGCTTCGAGTGCGGCGACCTCCCCTACGGATACTACGCCGACACCTCCAACAACTGCGCCATCTACCACGTGTGTCTGCCCTACGTCGACAACGACCTGTACGTGACCCGCCACTTCTCCTTCCTGTGCGGCGAAGGCACCATGTTCGACCAGGAGCGCCTCGTGTGCGACTTCCCCGAGAACTCCGTCGCCTGCCAGGAATCCACCACCTTCAGGAGGGTAAACGAGTACTTCGGCCGCCCCGTCAACTTCCTTGAGAAGTAAACAGCGTAAGGTCATCCCTGCTTGATCAGATTTGTGTTTTCCTAGTGGTCTGATAATGCAGCACTGGGTCAAACGACCATTGTCTTTCACTCTATAATTATCAAGTTAAAAAATCTCCCGGCTTTGCGTTTTCGAATCGGCAACTGATAATCCGCCCTCCTTTTCATTTCAGAAGAATCGATTGCATTTCTTTCCTCCTTTTGTTAATCATATTTATGTGTCAGATGAAAAGTTGTGAACAATGTGTTTAATAAAAGTATTTTTTGAACCTACTTTTCGTGTTGTTTTCAAATAATTTGATAGTTATGATTTCATTTTTTTTTTTACATGTAGCCTGTTTACCAGAGAGGAAAAAACAGTCCGAATTTATTTACTTAAATTTAAAATCAAAGAAAGATAAATTTCAAAATTGAAATCAGCACACAGCTTTACTAAAAAAGTAAAACATATATAAAATCTTTTAAAGCCAAATTGTATGGTAATAAATATGGTGATGAGAGAGTTTATTGTTCACTAAATATATAATTCATATATCTATACCATTCGGATGTCAGGTAACTCATACGTCTGGAAGATGAATCTTTCCGTTACTACTATATTGTTTTCATGGCCTGACTAAACTGCGCAATCATAGAGACTCTCAGCTGCTTAGGATGCGCTCATAATCCAGGAGACCTAAAGTTCTAGTGGTTTTGTTCCCTGGTCTAGTTCTTGAAGCGACACACACACACACACACACACACGCACAGGCACACACACACACACACACACACACACACACACATATATATATATATATATATATATATATATATATAAATATATATATATACATATATATTTATGTACATACATACATACACACACATACATATATGTACATTTAAATATATATATATATATATATATATATATATATATATATATATATACATATATACACACAGTATATTCATATACATATATATGATATGTATGCCTATATTCACACACACACACACACACACACACACACACACACACACACATATATATATATATATATATATATATATATATATATATATATATATATATATATATATATACATACACAATTTATATACATATATTAATATATATCTATGTGGATATATATATATATATATATATATATATATACATATATATACACAATTTATGTATGTATATATTAATATATATCTATGTGGATATATCTATATATATATATAAACACACACATATATATATATACATATAAAGAAGCAAAGCACCAGACATTGGAAGAAATAGTGATGACAAATTATACAAGGCCAAAATACATAATAACAAACAGAAAGACAAACAGGAAAGACAAATAGAGGAATGATGCAAACACAAACAAGACCTATAAGGTACTAAAGGTCAACACGAAGGGGGTTAAACGTTTAATAAAAAGATTTATTACGTTGCGGAAAGGTGACATGGTAAACAGTTGACAGTCGATAGTCGTCATGTCATATGTAATGTTAAGGCAGAGTGGATCGATGGGTATCTCTATTACACTTTGAGTAATAACTCTATTGAGTGACTATTGATGTCAATTACAATTATTATTATTAATATTCACTAAACTACATTTAGTT
>NW_028234407.1:19164234-19166734 GCF_977035675.1 Penaeus japonicus
GTTACTATACGTATTTGCTGATGATGTGTATCCGTGCTATGTGTAAACACCTCCTACCCCGCAGCGTGCGTACTGGCGGCTGTGGCTGTCGCCCTGCCGGGCCGTGAGCGCCGGGACTCCAGCGAGCTCTTCTTCAGTCTGCCTGCTAATGCCTCTCTGCTTCTTGGAGGAATCAACACAGGTGGGTTGTTGTGGCTGCAACAGAACTTCGCAAGATCATGGTGGTCTTTATAACACAGGGAAAAATGTTCATTAGTGTCACACACAGGACAGTATCCGATGATAGGTGAATGAAAAAAGGAGTAATATCCCATTCGAAGTTCAATTTCCAACTATGGCGGTTATCAAAGCAAATCTTTCTTGGTAAAGACAGAAGTCTTTACAAATAATGCATCATTTCCATACCTATAGAAATAATGCTTCACTTCAAAAGGTGGAATATCCATATTGATTCTTAAAGTAAGTCAAATGAACACTTTACTGAGTATAATTCAATCCATGTTCTTGGCTGAACGGTACAAAAATCTGGCGGGAAAGCAGGTTGCTTAAATGATTCGCTCATTTTGAAACTGGCCAGAAGTAGCTCTGCAATGAACCCTTCCAGTGACAATGTTTTTCCGGTTATCGCGCGGTCTGATTTTCTTTATTTACTGATAACTTAGCCAATCCTGCTGCTGTTTGGTCTTTCATTATTATTTATTATCGTTTTATTTTATTTACACGAATGCATCGAAACGTTCTCTGAAGTGTAGTTACAGTGATAATCATCATTATGGTTTAGTCTTGAAAATGTTTCTTATTGGTCAAGTAGCTGTTATGTACTCATAACATCTATTGGTTTCAATATATGTGTTTTCCCGAACTATGTCAACATAGATTCATATGTGTCTTTATTTTTTTAATTTATTTTTTGTAATTATTCGTTAAGCAATGTATGAAAAAGATCTCACACTTAAGATGAATACTCAAATCAGGTGAGGAGGTTACCTGAAAAGACTGCTCATGATCCCAGCTGATAGTGCCTCTGCCTTCAGGTTTCAGCTGCGGGGACCTTCCCTACGGGATGTACGCCGACGAGGCCAACAACTGCGCCATCTTCCACGTGTGTCTGCCATACATCGAGAGCGACACCTACATCACCCGCCACTTCTCCTTCCTGTGCGGCGAAGGCACCATGTTCGACCAGGTTGGCTATCTATTTTTTCTAGGAATTATCAGCTTTTTTTTCTCTTCGTCTATGATCTTATATCTGTAGCATAGACATCGACTCTTTATGGCGATATTAGTGTGAAATTCATGATCTGGGCAACGTGATTCAATCTTGAATAGCATTTAATTTCATTCACGCATTTCTTTACTACTTATTATAATTCTCTAATTTAATTATCATTCTTATTCTAATCATAACTTTGCTTCTTATTTGAATTCTTTCATTACTGGGCATCATCGTTCAATCTCGTAAGGATTTTCCCTTCCATTCCCTCCCCTTTTTCCCTCCGTACTCTACTTCTCTCTCCAACGTCTCTTCCAGGAGCGACTCATCTGCGACTTCCCCGAGAACTCGATCGCCTGCTCCGAGTCCACCAGCTACAGGAAGTCCAACGAGTACTTCGGGCGCGACGTCAACTTCCTGGAGTAGATGGCAGCGCCGCTGTTCGATGACGCTTCTTTGTAATGCTACGCGACGCCGTGAGACCAGATACGAGTACAATGTACAATCTATTCTTTTACTCTGCGCCGAATAAGAATCTCGGCGGTCAAATACATGCTTTTGTCCGATTGTGCGTCGCTTGTCTCAATTTATCCCATCCCATGTTCAGTGAGCATTGTCAACTTCAGAAAATGGTGGAAAAACTCTATTTCTTTGTAAAAAGTGAGATTGATATGCATAGATATAAATAAATGGGTCGAAATATACGACTATAATTATTGGTGCTAAAAGTACTTTGTTAACTGTGAGGAAAAGGGCGGGGAAAGAAATAGGGATCGGACGAACATAACCACTTGGTGATACAGACATACATCTCGGGGCTTTCTTTGTCGTCGGATGCTTGAAAGGTCCTCTTCAGCAGAGTGTTCGCACTTTTGTGTTGAAAGAAGTAACCTCAGTCTAACGGTTGAGGTTACATTAAAAAAAAAAAAACTTGTCAACTTGATTTTTCTGAAGGGTTCTCAGTGAAGAGAAAACAGGATGATTAGATGTTTTCTCCTGAAGAATGGCGAACGAACTAGTCTCTACGAACCGGCATAATTGCCACTGGAGGCAGAAAGGACTAAAGCGCGCACAGGGACGCGGTCGAGCTAGCAGATTACCCAACAATAGCCATTCATTATAACTCGATCGTGATCAGGAAACCGCAGGGACTCTGGAGGGGAAACTCGCTTTACACAAACAGTTTACTTTATCACACAGTACACAGCTGTCATATATCCTATGTGTTGCTACTGTATGGTAGTTACCTGTTCCATTAAGTCCGTCGGAGGAAAGCCCGTTCTCAGG
>NW_028234407.1:19171734-19176734 GCF_977035675.1 Penaeus japonicus
ACAACGACCTGTACATCACCCGCCACTTCTCCTTCATGTGCGGCGCCGGCACCATGTTCGACCAGGAGCGCCTCGTGTGCGACTTCCCCGAGAGCGCCCTTCCCTGCTCCGAGGCCGCCGCCTTCAGGAGGTCCAACGAGTACTTCGGCCGCGAGGACGTCAACTTCCTCGAGAAGTAAATGATACAGAACGTTGCAAACCCAATTCTTTCTCTTTTTTTTAAAGACTGATGACGCTTCTATATATATCAAAAAAATTATATCGACTATGTCGGTGAAACATTCCAACGCCTATTTCTGGTTTAGCAAAACCTACGACTGTGAATCTAGAATAAATCATAAACAAATATATATTACCACTATTATTATCCTCTTTTTACTAATAGTAGTGATAGCGTTAGGACATTATAATAATTCTTCTTATTATAATCCCCATTGTCATTTCCATTAAACATACGAACGGAAATTATAAACTCTATCTATCTATCTATAATATATATATATATATATATATATATATATATATATACATATATATGTATATATATGTATATATATACATATATATACATACATCCACACACACACACACACACACACACACACACACACACATATATATATATATATATATACATATATATATATATTTATATAAGTATATATATACATATATACATACATACATACGTATGTATATTTATATATATATATATATATATATATGTATATATATATGTATGTAAATATATACATACATATATACCTATATATATGTATATATGTATATATGCATATATATGTATAATATATGTATATATGAATATATACATATATATAATACATATATATACCTATATATATATATATATATATATATATATATATATATATATATATATATATATATATTCCTAACTCTGTAACCCCCGACACGACCGTGCAGTAAACCCTTCTTCTTCTTCTTCCTCTTCTTCCTCTTCATCCTCCACGCCTTCGATAGCCTTTTCTTCAAGGACTTTCCCAGTTACTTCCCTTCATTTCTCTTCCTGCACAATCCACGCACCACGGAGTCCTGGTCTCGAGTCTGTCCTTCGTTGGGTATGAGAATTCCTACTTCAGGATCCTGCAAGTAAAGGAAAAGTCTTGAATTATATCGATGGTAATATGATTACTATATTATGTCATTCATTATGGAAGATATTCCATAGGAAGGTTTACATGCAGTAATCTGTCGAAGGTATAATATGATTATTAAGAATATACCATAGAAAAGTGGTTGCTCATATGTAAAACACACAGACACACAACACACACACATCACAACACACACAACACAACACACACACACACACACACACGCACCCACCCACACACACACAACACACACACAACCACTCACCCACCCACGCACCCACACAACACAACATACACAACGCAAAACATACACACACACACACACACACAACGAACACACACAACCACCCACCCACACACACACACACACACACGCACCCACCTCCCACACACAACACAACACACACAACACAAAACACACACAAAACAAAACACACACATAACGAACACACAACCACCAACCCACCCACTCAACACAACACCCCCCCCCTCCCACACACCTAAACACAACCATCCTTTGCCCACATGAACACACTCTGGTACAAGTAAACAATTGTTCAGTACAAGTACCACGATCGTCTGGCAAGTATGTGGGTCAAGAGTGGTCGTCCAGCAGGTTGTAAATTGACACTCGCTATTGATGTCTTATGCACATCCGGAGACTGAAAAACAAGGATAGCTGTTACTAATATTTTTGTTTTATTCTCTTTAGTGTTATCATTATTATTCTTGCTATTACTATTAGTATCGTCATTCTTCTTCTCCTTATCATCATCATTATTGTTATTAACATTTTTATCTCCATTATCGTTATGAATTCTATGATTACGGTTATCAATATCATCACTATTGCATTTTCTATCATTAGTAGAAGCTGCATTATCATCCTCAGGGCCGGCCTTTAGAGCTGCGGGGTCCCATTGTGAACATTTGGGGGGGGGGGGGGGGGTTCACGGGCGAAGTATGTAGCATCAAAGGTGTAATTAGGCGAAGTGTATTTTCTTCAGTTTTCACCCCTAAATCTCGGTAAATATAAATTTCACAAGAAAGTGTTATAGATCAGTAGTTCCTAACCCTTTATCCACCATTCCCCCTTTACTAGTCAGTTCTTGCCTCGTTGCTCCCTTCCTTCTCCCGTTCCCTTCACCTCCTCAAATCTTCAAACAGTAGAAATGTAATTATGATACGAACGCGCACGCAAATATGTACTTCCATTACGTAATACCGTATTAGGATTATACAAACTTCAACATCATATCCAAGTCCAATACTTGATGTCGTAAATATCTTGCCTTGGATATTTGGATATACACTTATTAAGAAGATTACAAATAGTTAAATAGCTTTCTGACTTTTTCCTCTGGGTTGGCGCTCCACCCCCCTTAGAAATTACTTAGACTCCTGGGTTTGTTGTTTTAAAGGAAAGGTGTCCTTTGAATTATACTTTGATATTTAGGAGACCGAAAGGCAAAAAAACAGCAATATTTTATATGAAATGCACACGCAACGTTAAATAAAACTGTGACTGTGACAATTATCGACACAATTTGATTACTTTTACACGTATAAATCTTACTTTATAGGAACCACAGGAAAAGACAAAAGAAAAACAGCAAAATATTAGAAATGGCATCACCTAACGGATTAAATAAATACTTATGCCTGACTCGTGACTACCGTAAGGAATCCAGCAACCATCACATTATTACTGTCAAAAGTAATAAATCTGACTTGCATAATATAATTTTCATGTATTCTTAAGTCTCAAAATCTCTAGCTCTATGTATGTAGAATTTGAATACATGAGACGTGATTATGAATATAGCCTATATAATATAAAAACTTTATATACATATATAAAATTGTTATAACCTAACGTAAGTATATAGATAACAGATGTATTAAATTCAAGTATAGTAGAAAAAAAAATATATGTATGTACATGCACACACTCACACACACACACATACACATACACACACACACACACATACACACACACACACACACACACACACACACATATATATATATATATATATATATATATATATATATATACATATATATTAATATATATATAATATACACACATACTCACTTCATGCATCACATCAACACACACACACATATATATATATATATATATATATATATATATATATATATATATATATATATATATAAGCAATATGAACAAACTACCGACCTTCTAAGATAAAGAAAAAAGACGATCTTTGCTGTCCTCTTTGAAACCTGAAATCCGATTTGGGGTGTACAATACAATGTGTCCTATTTTATCATATATATCCCTTATTATTATTATTATCTATAATATAGTGATAATGATAATAATAATGATAATTACTATTACTATCGTCATTATCATTACCATTATCATAATCATTAATTGTATTAATTTCATTCTTACTAACATTATCATCATATATGTTGTTATCATAACGAAGACGATGGTTATCATAATCATCATTATTATTATTATCTAAAACTATTATTACTATCATCATTATACTCATATCATCATGATATGAGTATTATTATTATGATAATAATGATCATTATTCTCATTATTATCCCTATTTTTTTCATTGCTATTACCATTATTACTGCCATTAATTTCATCATTGTCATTATTCTTATCATTATCTTAATTATTAACGGCATCATCATCACCATTGCTTGTGGTTGTTATAAAATTGCAGCTGGAATTATCATAACTATCTTTATCATATCTCTTCACCATCACTGACATTACCATTACTGTCAATATGTAGTACAGCATGGAATTTATATAAATGAGAGCCAAGCACTTACCCTCCACGTCAAGCCCTTCAATATTGCCATCCCTGTCAACATGCAACTCCTGTGCCAAGGGCCTGGAGAGTGGCCACAGCTGGTGAAGGTTACAGGAGGGATATAAAAGGGAAGGCCTGGATGGGACGGGCATCCATATCTCTCTACAGTCCTACGAGATGAAGACCCTTGCCCTTGGTGAGTTCGAGGTTCTCTTCGGTTCTTCAACTGTTTTATCAGCATTTTCGGAAAAGTGGATTTATTTGTTTTTTCTTCGAAAATCTTGACTCTACGAAGACAAATATGTATTTTCTAAAAATCATATTTGTCTTCAATTTTTAATTTGATTTTCGAAATCACCAAAGTTTCTATCAGGTTGGCCATTTAGATTTCATTTGGGGACTGGATACCTTCATTCTTTAAATGTTTTATTTTTCGATAGTTTGCGTGTTGTTGGGCGTGGCCGCCGCCCTCCCCGGCCTCCGTCAGCGCCGCGACTCCTCAGCGCTCTTCTACGAGCTGCCCTCCAACGCCTCCCTCATCCTGGGCGGCATCCAGACCGGCTTCGAGTGCGGCGACCTCCCCTACGGATACTACGCCGACGAGGCCAACAACTGCGCCGTCTTCCACGTGTGTCTGCCCTACATCGACAACGACCTGTACATCACCCGCCACTTCTCCTTCATGTGCGGCGCCGGCACCATGTTCGACCAGGAGCGCCTCGTGTGCGACTTCCCCGAGAGCGCCCTTCCCTGCTCCGAGGCCGCCGCCTTCAGGAGGTCCAACGAGTACTTCGGCCGCGAGGACGTCAACTTCCTCGAGAAGTAAGCTTTTATGCTGTCAAACTCCAACGCTACAGGAACACTTCACACGTTTTACACAAACATTTCTTCTGTACATTACCATCCTATCCATCTTATTCGAAATTAAACTATAATCTAAAAGCAGTTTATGTACTTTCCCCCAAATGATTGTAGTTAAAAAGGAGAAACACGAGGATTCAAACAACCTTAGAAGTTTTACGTCGAGGTGAAAGAGAAAAATCTTGAC